>NW_002476438.1:249808-476123 GCF_000189635.1 Tetrahymena thermophila SB210 | reverse complement strand
TCTTTTTCTGTGTAAGCGAAAAAAAACTTAAAAATTTATTTTTTAAAAACTTTTCTTTTTAAGGAATACTTGTAAAAGATATATTTTAGGATACAATAAGAGTTTTTCATTGTAAAAAAATGGCGTTTATTTGTAAAATATAATAAAAAGTGATGGATGTTGTATGTGAAATAAATAAGAAAAGATATTTAATTTTAAACAAATAATTCTATTTATGATTCTGATCAATTTAATAAGTTAGTTTTTTGTAATAAATTTAAATAAACCTTTTTATCTAAATAATAAGATATCAAATTACTTTTGATAATTTATACTTTTAAATGAAAAAAGAAAAGGAGCTACTAGCTAGAACATTGCTAGGCTCATCGCCTTCCACAGATAGCTTCAATAAAAGTTATAAATACTTTTACTTTTAATATTAAAGCATAATTTTAAGGAAAAATATTCATTTTTAATTTAATAGAATTTGCAATGCAAAGCTAGTAACTACCAAAAGTAAAAGGATTCGGTTAAGATACTGAAAATAAATTAAAAAGCTCCGCCGATTCAGCCTACTTTTAGAGATAAATAAATACTCCTTAGGGTTCTTTATTCTAAAATAACAAATCATCTTTTAGAGGAAAATCATAAAATGAAGAAAGAAATCAAAATAGCAAACAAATAAATAATTACACAAATCAGATCAAAGAAATCTTAGAAAAAATTGATGATCCAGAGTTCTCTGAGACAAGAACAAAATAAGACGCTCTGTATAAGATAAAAAGCTAAAACCTCTTTATGCAAGGTCCTCTCACGATGAAAGCTCGAGAGTTGGGGCTTTCAGCAAATTAATTTAAGAGAAATTTAAAATTTCCACCTAAAATAACTAACTAAGATTAATAATAAAATTCTAATAGTGAGACCTAACAAACAACATCGCCTAACAGATAGATTTTAATAGATAAAGATGCACCTCTGAAATAAAATTAGTCAGATCAAAAATTTTACATAAGAGATAACTTCTAAATAGATTAATCTCCTAGCAGAAATCTCAAACAAAAGCCATAAAATCGATACATGTTTGCAAGTCCTAAAGGATCAATTGATAACTTAATGAAAAACATAGAAGCAAAAGTACAATTTAAAAATAATAATAATAATTTAAAAAACAGCAGAGCCATCAGTTAAAATGATTAATATTCTAAATATGTTAATAATCAATTTAATTAATATGCTACAAAAACCTCTTAAGATGGATATTTAAAGGATTAACTTTCTTAAGATGAATAGGATGAAATCAATCATCACTCTAATGATCTTAAATTTCTAATTGGAAGTGACAGAGAGATAAATATTTAAAATACTCTAAATGCATAAAAGAGCTTGAATTTTAATTTCGATGAACTAAAAGATGAACTAAGCAAAACATTATAAGCTTAGTATTCCAGTCTTAAGAAAAACTCATATACAGGCTTAGATACTCGCTTTGAAGAAATAAAAAAGTTAAATAGCGAAAATAGCAAGTTGAAAAATTAAATTTTTGATATCAAAAACGAATTAGAAGAATTGGATGAATTTAAAATTGCTTTAGAACATTAGTAAAAAGCCCAAGATATTAATGAGCTTAGGTTTTTTTTGCTGAAAGCACAGATTAGCAGATAGTAAAAACATATCCGTAGACTTACTGGATTACTCTAAGGATCTAGAAAAGTTGTAAAAGAGGTTTTGGCAATTTGTTAGTTTTTTGCTGAATCAGTAATGAGACAAAGCAGCGAAATACAATAGCAAGTAACAAAAAAATCGAAGAAATCATAGAATAATCAAGCAAATGCAAACAAGGCTATTAACATTTAAAATGAAGCTTAAAACAATGAAAAAATTGGAACTATGTTAGCCTCATAAGATAACCCTTACTTACCAAACAACGAAGATGGAATTATTATGTAACTTGATCAAAAATTAATGAACTTATCTCTAAAAAACTTGCTGAGCAACATAGGTTCAACGGAAGAAAGAGATAATTTTATAAATAACTTTTACTCAGCCTACAGCAAAATAGTTGAATATGAAAGATCCAACAAAGAATTTTCTTCTATGTTTGCAATCAAACATTTTAAGAAACTGGCTTTACCTGATTCATTCCACAATAGCTTAACAAATTTAGATAAATCAGGTCAAAATTCTTAATTATATTAAGAAGCATTTCAGTAAGCCATCATGTAAAATGATACCATTTCAAGAAAAGAAACAAATAATAAAGAAACTATAGTTAATAAAGTTAAATACAAGTATCCAGTTAAGGAATTTTTAGATAAATATAGAGACTATATTCCAATAAATACAATTTTTACAAGTTTTCCTTCCTAGTAAAAAGATAATTTAAATAATATGATGAATGTATTATCAAACGTTCTGAGAAAGTGTGAAAAAGGATTTAAGTAAGTGAGAACCTTCTAATTATACAAAAGCAACCCATTTTTGTACATTGATAAAAGAAATAGGGTTGATTTGCCAGATACTCTTTAAAATTATAAATCTGATTTTGAAACATTCATGAAATATAGAGATAAAATGACTTCAATTAACTTATCCTATGATTAGTTGACAAAGACAGAATCACAGCTTTCTTAATTGCTCAGTAATCTTTTAACAGCATATTAGTAAGCGATTTTAGATAATAAGAGTAATCCAAATTAAGAAATATCTGTGCTTATTGATAACTTGAGAAAATCTATAGAGTAAATGATTTGTTTAGGCGTTATGCTGCACAAAGATTCTGGTTCTAATAATTCAAGATATTTAGTTGTAAATTTTTCTTAAATAAATTCAAAATCTACATTGAACTTTTAAAATTGAATTACCTCTATAATTTTTATTCAAATAAAACCATTTTAATATTAGTACCATTAAAAATATAATGGGGGGCAAAACTTTTTTACTATATTATATTTCTTAATTTGCATAATATTTTGCTAAAACTTAAATAAATTAGATTTAAATTATTAAAAAATTTACTTTATAAAGGTTGCTCAGAACATTAATTAAGATTTAAGCTTAATGGCAATTAAGAATAGTGATAAATAAATAGGTACTTAAAATGAAATCAAGGATGAATAAAATTCTTCTAAGCACTTAAATTCATCATAGCTGCCAGTAAATTTGATTTAAACTCAAACTCCTAATGTTGTAGCTTCTCCAGATGAAAGCTAATTGGGATCATAACATTTGATAATGGGGGAAAAGGCTGAAGTAGCTGGATAAAGCAAAAGAAAGCTGAAATTAATGTTTGATAATAAAGAAAAGCTGAAAATGCAATAGTAATTATTAGATGAGCTTAAAGATTATGAATAGTTAAGAACACTCAAGTTAGAAAAAGATATTGACTGTAACACAGAATTTTTTGATAGACATTAGATCTGTGAGAACATTTTCGATGATTTGTATAAGAGCATTAAATAAGGGGATACAAAAGATTCCATAAATATAGCATTAAAAATGGGAACAATAATTCAAAAACTAAAACAGTGCTTTGAAATGAAAAATAATATGCTTCTTGTTAAAGAAATGCAAATTGACTATCTGAAGAACCAAATTTATGTTTACAAATATGACATTTTATAGTGTAAACAATTTATCGAAGAATCGTAAGAAGCAATAAATAACTTCTTTTATCCAATTAATACTAAATTAAATTAAATCCTGATTGTTTTCAATTAAGTTATGGATGGTTCCAAATAAAGTGATGCTAAATCTAGAAAGAATTTCATATTAACTTTTAAAAAAAATCTCAAAGAAATACTTGAAATAATTAAAAGAATTGAAGAAAAAAACGCTCCTATCAACCAGCTCAATATTAAGTAGTTAAAAGATGCTTTTTATTAAAAAGTGGATTTGGCTTGCATGAAACACGAATCCATCAAAAGGCACTAATAATCGTGACCGACTTGATAAATAAATAAATATTTATAAATTAAAAATATAAAATACTTAGGATTATTAATTTAATGCCTAAATTAAATAATTTAATATATAAATAAAATAAATTTATATTAGATTTGAGTTTTAAAAGCACAATTTCTCAATTTAAATTTAAGTTGATAATTAATTTCATATCTATTATTTATTTATTAAGAAGAAATGAATTAACTTAAAAATAAGGGAACAACACTAATTAATTATAATAAAAATATTTCATATTTAAATAGAAAAAAACTATTTATAATCATTTTTCTGATTATTTGTAAAAGTTAAGAAGGATAGATCATTTTTATTTAAATTTAATTCAAAAATAATTTTACATTTTGATATTTCTCATCAGTTATTTTATTTTAGTTAGTTTTTATAAATATTTTTCAAATTTTATTAAATTTAAAATTATTTAATTTGCTAAAGACAATCAGATAAAATAAATATATTTCAAATTTAATAATTATTTTACAGTAATTAAATCGTAAAATACCTTTTTCAATTTTTTATCTTTATTATCTTATTTAAAAAAAAATAAATTCTTTTTAAGTAGCTATTTAGAAAGCAAGTAAGTAATATAGTCTAAGTTAATAAAAATCAATTAAAAACTTTGTAATGCTTCTATTTAAACATAAATGTATGTTTGTTTTATAAAGGATTTTTCTTGCTCAAAAACTATAATTAATTTAAGAGTTTTAAAGAAATGAATAAAAGTTTGTTACAAACAATAAATGAACGAATGGATAGATTCTATTTACAAAATTAATTTATCACTTTTGATTTTTTTGGATACAAGATTGAAGTAAGTCATATTAAATTATACTTTTTTACATCTACTATTAAATTGATATTAGGTTTTTTGAACTTTCTATTTATTTATTGAGCTTTTGATCAATATCTTTTAAGATATTTTCAGCGATTTCTATTTCTTCATCCATTCGAGTATGATTTTTAGAAAATAATTTTTTTAAATAAATGTACGCTGGAATTATTCCTATTGCTATAACTATTCCTAGTTCTATACAGCTCTATGCTCCTTTATGCAGATGCTTGCTGTTACAACTATAATATTTTTTGAATGCTTTTCTTTGAGCTTTGTCGATTATATTTTACTCTTCATTATGGATAACTACTTTTCCAAGGTAGGTTACTTTTTTTCTCAAATTGTGGTGGTTGTTAAGGTAATTGATTAAGTGTCCTGATAAATAATTTATTGGTTTGTTTAAAATTCTACTAAAAGACAATAAAACGAACTGGTAGGGATTCATTTTACGAACAAAATAATCTTATTTATTCTTGATTGTTCTTGTTGATTTTATGATTTAAATGAAATCATATATTTTTTGAAAACAAATTAATTATATTTTATAAAAAATAATATTATTTATTTAATAACTAACTTACTTACATAAAATTTTTATAAATTAACTCTTAAAATCGAATTTGCAAACAAGCATAAAATGATGTAGAAAAATAAAAATGCAACTCTATAATAACGCTTTAATCTTATTTGATAAACAGAAGTATAATATAGAAAAATAAACTAATAGCTACAATAAAAGAGGATTTATTAGTCAAATTCTTATATAAGCAACTTTAAAAAAAATAAAATTATAGTTGTAATAGAAGAAATAATTTATAAGAAGTTATTTTTTCTTATATTAAAAAAGAAAGCCAAATGAGTTTTTATTATAATTTTTTTGAATAAATAAAAATTCAATTTTTTTAAATTATAAAAAAACTAAAAAAATGGAAAAACAAATTCACTATAAACAAATTTATGATATTTTGCTTAAAAAAATTAAAGAAGAAGATCATTATGACATAAATAATTCGCAATTTCTAAAATTATTATCAAAAGAGCTAGGAACAGATATTAAGAACTTTATCGAATACATTATGAAGTTAGCTGAGACCAAAAAAATCTACTTTATAAGACATGCTGAATCAAAATATAATCATTGGAAAAAAAAATCTCTTTTTAATATGTCATTTAGATATCAAAAAATAGAGGCAAATATAGATCCTGAGATAACTTAGAAAGGTAAAGATTAATGTAAAAGCTTGTAATAAAAAATGTAATCAGATCTTAAGGATATAAAATTTGATGTTGTCTATGTGTCTCCTATGACTAGAACTTGTGAGACTTTTGGATATACAGCAACATAAGAAAATTAATAGCTGATAAATAATTTTAGTCACTCTAGAGTGATAGGCTGTCATTATGTGAAAGAAAGATTTGGATCTGCTGCAAATATTGGAAGGGATTTAAATTATGTTAGATAAAATTTATTTTAAAATTGGCATATTGATGGAGAACTAGTATAAAAAGATGATTGGTGGAGCTTTAAAGATTATTAAAAATCTGGTCAGACAAAAT
This sequence comes from Tetrahymena thermophila SB210, assembly GCF_000189635.1. Lineage (NCBI taxonomy): Eukaryota > Ciliophora > Oligohymenophorea > Hymenostomatida > Tetrahymenidae > Tetrahymena > Tetrahymena thermophila. The sequence continues at coordinate 469,798 of NW_002476438.1, read as the reverse complement.
TTCAAATAGAAGATGAGACAATTTAACAATTAGAAAGAAGATTGCTTATTTTCTTTTTATTTGCTTTGCTTTCAGAAGATGAGAATATATGCATAGTCAGTCACTCTAGTGTATTCAAAAGAATAACCATGAGAAGTAAATTCTATCCAGGTTCTGGAATTAAAAACGCTTAGATTCATTAGCTTACTCACTAGATTTTAAAGCCATTTTTATCTCATTCTATCTCATAAAACATGAAAACTTAATGAAAAACTAATTTAATAACAATCTAATAAATTATGATAATAATCATTTTTAAAATAAATGTAGTCAATTCGTCATATATCTGAATTTTCATAATAAATTAATAAATTAACTATATAAAATAATAAATTTTTAATGTACGAATAAGCACAATTAGAAAAATTTTGATCAATATAAATTAAAAATATCTAATTTTTAAATTGTTATTTTAATTAAACAAAATAAATATATCAATGTCAGTCTATCTATCTGTGAGATTATTTTACTTTTTAATTGACTGTTTAAAATATTTCAATCGTATTTAATTTATTTTTTGTTTTAATTACTAAAAAAATTAGAAAAAACATTAAAAAACTGATTAGCTTTTTAACTAATTAATTTCAATTACTAAAGAAAATTATAAAAGGAGGGTAAACTAAACTAAACAACTAAACTTAAATACATTAAACTTAAACTGTAAAATAAATATTTTATCTTTAAAAATTATGAAATCAAGAATTCAAGCTAACATTTTTTTTTTTCATTAAACAGGTATTTATTTATTTTTTTATTAATTTATTAATTTTATTAACATTTTTAATGATATTTATTTATTTAGTTAAGTAACAAGCTTTTTTCAATACTTGTGCCATCCTTGTAAATCATCTTCATCTGAATCTATTTCTGCTTTTCCTAGCTTTTCCTTAATTTATTAAACTTTTTGATCTTTAGTTAATTTATAAACATTATCTTCTTCTTCTTATTCTATATGCTTATCTCTCCATTCTTTAGGCATAGCCCAGAACTATTTTATATTAAAAAATGAATGAATCAATTAATTTTTTATATCAAGGATCTATGGCTTTTTTTTATAAATTTATTACTTTAATAAACTTTTCTTTAGCACTTGTAAGAAGAATACCTCCTTTATTTTCAATCCATTAAACTTTAGTAATTTCATTTTAATGTCCTTTCATAACATCTATAATTAATTATTTAATAGTATTAACAATTATATTGAAAATAAAAATAGTTTACATATAGCAACACCCTTTTTGGCATTCCAGATAGTGATAGTACCATCTTAAGTTCCGACATATATTTCACCTCTGGAGCCAGACCAAGAAACTGATCTAACCTTCTTTTTACCAACAAAACTTGCAGATAGCTTGGCATATTTTTCCTAATTAAGTAAAAAATACAAATTATTTAGCTAATATATATATTATTATTATTATTTTACTCTTCCTGGCTTTTCAATATCGATAACAGCTATTTCACCATCATCAAAACCACCAGTTATAATATAGTTCTTAACTGTATCTAATGCTAAACCTCTGATAACACCTTATTGTTAAGTATAAACCTAAGAGAGTAATTCAGGAGCAGACTATTTTAATTTTATAATTTTTTATTTGGTTATTGATCTTATGAACGAATTGTTTATTTATTACTGATGAGATGCTATATATGTACACAACACCAGATCTGTTTGTAACAAATAATCTTTTGTATTCTTTATCGCCAATCATTCCAGTAAGACCAGTGTCACTATGTCTAATAACTATAAATTTAAATGTAATTTTAATCGATATTTAATTATTTCCATAAATATTTAGAGTCAGCCTTATTTTGATAAATATTCATGCAAAAATAAATTTATCTAAATAGTGAATTGCACTTTTCTAAAAACTAAATTTTAATGGTATTTAAAATATTTTACCATTTGTGCACTCCTTGTTTTCAATAGTTTTGACAAATTTATCTTCAGAGCAAGTATAGAGAATATCTGTGATATTGTCATAATAAATACCCATAATTCTTTATTCGTGAGGGTTATATTCCATTAAATTTTCATATCTAGTGTATGCTATTTCTTTATTTACTCTAATTTAGTTTACTCTACCTTCATCTAAACTAATAAATTATATAGGAATTAATATTTATTTTTTAATCAGAAGTATCTTTTTTTATATTGATTACAATTCTTATTTTTATCTTTAAATCTTTTTAATAAATTAACAAATAAAGAAAGCTAGCAATTAAGTAAGCAACACACAATAATATATATAATAATTTTACCCAACAGAGAGAATGCAAGAAGAAGGTTCCCAATGCATGCAAATGGCTTAAAGAGGATATGGAATACTCCATGCCTTTTCGAAGTCCAAACCACCTTAATTATTTTATAGCCAACATTCCAAAGTACCAACAGAAAGCAAAGTTTGAGGCTATTCTTTTTCCCAAGGCATTTTCATATTAGTCAAATAAGCATCAACTCTTGATGCAACATTCATGTCACCACACAAAACGAAAAGTACTCCTTAATCTGGGTCATAGAAAAAATCTCTGACACCATGAACAAAACCAGTCAATTCACCTAACTATCTAGGGGGATTGATAATTTGATCAGAAGCATGTTGATCAAGCTAATTTATTAAAATTTTCAAATAAATTATAAATTTTTTAACTTTCTATTGTTTTTCATGTCTTTTTAGTAATTTTTGCCTTTGAAATTCATATTTTAGCTTTGGATATCAAGCACTATCAAGCTTTTATCTTTTAATAGAAAGAATTATGTTCAGATCAACATAAATTCTATCTAAGTATATTTATATGCTGCTGCATGATTGCCAATAGAAATCAATAAATATGAGAAAAATAAGTTACTTCTAAAAATTGCTTCATAGAATCTGAGTGATAAACATCAGGTCTAGCAATTAGTTACTATTTATTTTAAAAAGAAATGCTTGCTTAACCCTACTTTATTAAAGTTTATTTAATAAAATAAAATCACCTTCAAGTAATTATCAAGTCCTTATTTTCTCTTTTCAAGTTCAGCAGGATCTTTGACTGCAAAAAGAGTCTTACCAGGAATAGGTGGAAGATTTGCATAAAGCTTTTTGAGGTTTTTATTGAGCTCATCAAATTCTTTATAACGCTTTTTCAAAGTCCATTTATTTTAACCTCTTTTTTCAACTTCAATAATGTAAATAATTTTTGTATTATCAATTTCACTGAATTTCCACTCAATGATTGAGGCCTATATCATAATAAGTGAAATTGTTTGGTTTAAATTGCATTAAAAGAATAGAATATTTTTTTTTCAAGTAATTTATTATATTTTTACTGTTATTGCTGTCAAAGTATTGTTCATTAAGCTAAAAATTATCCTTTAATATTCCTATTAATAAATCTTTTATTTTCTCTTCTAAATTAAAGTTGATTTTATTTTTGATTGATTTTTTTATAATTTTTGTTTGGATGCGTGCATGCATGCGTGTTTGAAGCTTTTATATATATATATGTATAATAAATTGCCAACTTTTTTTACTTTGTAAATATTCCATCTAACTAACTAACTAGCCTCTCAGATTGATTCTTTAATTTCATAAATAAATAGATAGATACTCATCTTCTTATTTATTAATAAAGGGATCGTTTTGACAGAAAAAAACTTTTTATAGCAAATCTTTAGAACTCATTCATTATCTAATTATTTTTTACATGTCAGTCTGCCTAGTATCTATCTATCTAATCAAAAATTTTAGGAATTCTGATTATTTTTTATATAAAAAAATTCAAAGTCTTTAATAGATTCTAATTTATTTTTTATATTTTATCATCATCAGATTCTTTTATATTAAAAAATGTTTAAAATCTGCTATCAATACTTACTAATTTCATTAACATATTATCCATTTTATTTTTAACATAAGCTAATTGTTAATTCAAACATAAAAAATTATCAAAATATATTAATATAAAAATGGAAATAATGTATAAATTTTACATTTATCATATTTTATTATATTTATTTAATTTACTTTAAAGGAATATGTTCAATATTATAATAACATTTTATTTATTTGAAATATAAAGGCTAGTACATATATGAATAATATTTTTGAATAATTAACTTAAATATAGGAATTCCCTAACATTTTAATTAAAGATAGAATATGGAAAATACTTATGCCAAAAATAAATATCTTCCTCAAAGAATTCTGCAAATATTTTAAGGATAAATAAATTATTTTATATTTTTAATAAATTAATCAAATCAAAATTTAATATTTTAAAAACTAGCATGCTTAGGAGAGAAATTGCACTGCTATCAATCTAATTAAGATAAAAATAATTAAATGTTTTCTTAATAAAATAATTTTGCTTAAAAATATTTAGATTGATTATTGAAAGAGCGGAAATGTAAAAAGAATTAATTATTTAATTAATTAATTTAATAATATATTTAGATTATTAGAAAACTTCTATTTTATTTGGAAAAGAAGATATCTTTGAAGTAAGTAACTAGCTAGTTCTTGATTTTTCTGAAAATTACAAATTACAAAAGTAGAAAAAAAGAAATTTAATTAAAGATAAATGGACGAAGAGAAGTTTAACCCTTTTGAAATCGAAAAAATCTTAGATGATAGATGGAAAAAAGAATATTATTACAAGCAAATGTAGACTTTTTCTGTCTTAAAGTTGTAAGTTGATATGTTGAACAGGATTAATTAAAAAATACCACCTTTAGAATAAGATGATGAATATAGAGATGTTTTATTTACCAACACTTTGAAAGAAGGTAAATTTATTTTTAAAAACTATCTTTTATGAGGATTGAAAGTAATTTCATTAAATAACGCTTGATAAATTTCTCTTTTAATTAGAATAGGCTTTTCCAAATTACTTTTATTGGGCAAGATAGCATTTAAGCGAGACTAAAGGTATTGATGGGTACAGCAAATATTCAGAAATTGTTAAAAAATGCTAAAGAAGAAAAATGGAATTTTGGAAAAAATATAGCAATTATCCTCCAACAACTGATGAAAAAGAATAAACAAAAAAAATAATTAGGAAAGTAATAAATTAGAGATTATTTGAATTTTTAAAGAAATTTATTCTGCTCTTTTATTTATTTTTCAAGGTAAAATGGGAGTATAAAGGTCCATCTCTTGCAACATTCTTTGGATTATCAGTTGCAACTATGTTTTTATTGAATATAGCTAAGGGTTCTCATCAATCAAAAGTCATTTTAGTGTTTTTAGGTAAAATATTAAGGAATTTATGATTTTTACTTAGCTTTTAAAACATAAAAATAGGTTTTTTTTCAGGCAACTTATATGCAGACTTTAGAAGTAACTAATTTTATGATTGATCTACTTTAGCTTTAAAATTAACCACTGAATATTTTTATTTAAAATTCTAATTATTAATTAGATAGTGAAAGTATTTTTAACAACATACCACCTCTTCCTGACAAAGAAGCAGAATTTGAAAGAGAAAAAATTATTAATTATTGTTTCCCTGTTGATATCTAGTAAGTTCATTTGAATTTCTTTCAATTTACTTATAATATTCCTAAAAAAAATAGATTAATGTCTAAAGCATTCCTTGAATGAGCAATTTGCATAATTTTTTTCAGAAAATCAAAAGTAATTTTTTAATAAATCTAGGCATATTAATTAAATAAAAATCGGTTTGGTGAGCCATCAAGCTCATTATATATATGTATTTTATATGTTAGTATATTCTACTAAGTTATTTATTGTAAAAAATAAAACATAAAATTGAGAAGAACTATCTAATAAATATTAAATTAATATGTAAATAATTAATTTTTTGTTTTTGAATATAACTTTTATGTTCTTTTAAGATAATTTTAATGTATATGATTTTATAAAAATAATCAAAAAAACACAATTTATTTTTAAAATTAATTCTAATACAACTTATTTATACTGCAACACTTCAAAAAAAGAGCTTTGGCAAAGTAAAATAATATTTAAACAATACTTGGATAGGTTTAATGATGTCCCAGCTTAAATATTAATAAATATATTTATAAAATGAAAAATTATAATAAATTAAGATATAAATGTTAAATCATAACAAAAAATATTAATTAGTTATGATTCATTCATTAATTTTATTAAAATAATTCTAAGTTTCTTGTTTTAACTTAATTAAAACTCAGATTATTTCATACACATATAAAATTTCTTCGATTCTTTAATAGAAATATTAATTTTTAATAAAAAATATGAAAGATAAAAATTAAATAAATATCTATTTAGCATTCTATTATTGCATGAAAATAATTCTTAATCTGTTCTTTAACTTATGGTTAATTTAGATTATTTTTTTAGAAAATCCAAAAATAAAATTTGATTCAAAAGAGAAAATATTTTGAATATTAAATTAACTCAAAAATAAATGTGATTTGAATTTGATAAGTAAATTATTAAATGCTATTTAACTTGACAGAAAATATATTATTGTAAAACAGCAAAATCTACATTCAATGTTTTAAAATTTTAGAAAGATAACTTTAACTGATTGATTGACTGAAAAAAAAAAGATTTCTCTAATTACATAAAAAATTTTTAAGAATTACTGATTGTTAAATCTCAAATAAGGGACAAGATTTGAATTTAAAAATTTTTACTGCAAAAGTGAAGTCAATGAATCATATTAATTAAATGTAATAACAAAATCTATCTATAAAAACAAATACTCATTAATCAAAAGAATTGAATTGAATAGAATCTTTGATTAAATTACTTAGATTATTATTTAGTATTTAATTGAATAAAAATTTTAAATACAAAAAGAAGAAAGAAAGTAAGAAAGTTAGTATTTGCTTGATATTAAACAATCAAACAAACAAAAAATAAATAAATAATTAAATCAAATAAAACAAATAACCAAGCAAATATATTTATTTGTTTTTTGTTTATATTGAAATTAACTGCTAGGACAAGTTAGAAATAAAGAAATTTTGAAGCAGGAATGAATAAATAATTTATATAGCAGATACCTTCATATTTAAAAGAATTCAATATTTCAGATTAAGATATTAAAAAGCAATAGAAATGGATAGAGCAGAAAATTATGCTCTCATTTTAAAGCTCGCTCAGTCAAATATTGCAAGAGAAAATTTCATAAGAGTTTAACTCATAGATTTCAAATGTTGATAATTAAGTAAACGAGCCTTCTTCTTTTTAATTAGGCAGTAAATCGCATAAGACGTCTAATTAAAAGCAAAATATTTCATAAAATATGATAGACATTCACCTGATTAGGTCATAAATGAAAATCAACTAGAAAGAATACCCAAAGTTATTTCCTGAACAATAGTAATTTAATGAAAGAGTTAAAGGTGATTAAGTACTTAAAACAATATCACAGAGTAGCTAAATTCGACACAATATATCAACATAAAGCACTAACATACCTCCTACTTCTATAAATAATAGACATTTTAAAAATGATGAAAGTTTGAATATGCCAATTAATGATGATGAAATATCTGCCTTTTTAGTGCATCCTCAATCAACTTAAAATTTAAACAGCAACAATAGCAATAATAATAACAATTTCTTTTAAAATAAATGTAAAAGAAGTATTCAGCACAAGAAATCTCATTCAAATGCAGTATAAGTTAAAGAATATTCATATGCTGAATAATAAAAAAAGAAAAAATAGTTTTAATTAAATAGTAGCTTGCAAGGATTTTCAAACAATGTTAAAAGTGCAAATGTAAATAGCAGCTTTAGTTATTCGAGTTAAACAAATTAAAATTAAGTTTAAAATAGCATGCTTAGCGCTAACTATAGTAGTAGCTTTTACAATCCTACAAAAAAAAGTTTAAATGATATAAATATATGAATGAATAAATGATAAATAAATAAATATTTAGGATATTTGTCGATTACCTTCACTATCAATATTAAAAATTAACCGGCAAATAAACAAATTGCATTTTCCCTTTCCAATTTTCGATTCCTGATCATAGGAATGAACGAATAAATCAATTGAGCTATCAATAAAAATAGGCATTTATACCTTTTTTTAATTATAAAAAATAATGTGTCCAATAAAAAAAATCTTTTAGAAACTAATATTAATTTATTTATGCAAACAAACAAAATAAATCAGACTAAAAACTAAGTTAAAAATTATTTTTTTATTAATTCTTAACAAATAACTAATGAAAGATAAAGTGAATACTACGAATGAATCAATGAATTAGTTTGCTTTAATTACAATTAACTAAGTTTTTATTAGAAAAATAAAATTGTGAATAAAAAATATAATATTAATTAATTAATTATAACTAAATAAATAAATAAATATAAAATTAATGAGTAAGAAGAGTTACATCAAAAATTCTCCTATATTAAATATATAAATAAATAAACGAATATTTAAGAAATTTATGTTTTTGATTTATATAATAAATAAATATTGTAAATAATAAAAAATTGAGTTTTCATTTAAAATAAATTTTTCTGCTTTACTTAAAATTATTGACAAATTTGAATAATATTCTTTTTTTATATTAATTATTCTTTAATCCTCTTAAAAAATATGTTTATTTTAAATTATAATTAGACATTTTTAGAATAAAATAATTAAAACCTTTAGTTTATATAAAACACATTTTTTAATACAAATTTTAGTATTCATTCTTAAATGAAAAGAGGAAAATAAATGAATGTTAATTATATTCCCTATTAAAAATGAAATTTATTTCTATTTTTCATTAATTTTAAAAGGAAATAAGTTGTCAATTAAATCTCTAAAATATATTAATTAAATTAATTGATTTTTTAAATATTATAATTCTAATAAAAAATACATCTTAAAAATTTTAGTTTCCATTTTTGAAATTTGTCTAACTAATGGCTCATTTAAAACTCACTAATAATTTACAAACAAAATTATCTTTGATAAAAAATGTTTTTTAAGACTTTTCTTAAATAAAAAGTAATAAAATAAATCTTTTGATTTAGCTTTTTAATTTTTTAATATTAAGGAGTAGTAAAGAATATTTAAAAATTTTGAATTTATCCATATTTATAAATAAAATTCTTCAAATTTATATTTCAATAATTTAATTTACAATTTTTCTATATAAAGCACAAATTATTTCTGCTCAGAATATACAAAAATCATTGGTCTTTTTTTAAATTTTATAAGATTTTAATTTTATATTTATGAGGAACTTCATAGTAAACAGTACATCAAATATTTTAATTATGCTGTTAATCTATGTAAACTTTGCTCAAATGTTCAGCAAACAAAGAATTTTAAAGCCTAAAAGAATTAATTTTAATATTGTCAGAATGCATTAAAAATGTTTATTTTGAAAGAATTTAATATTAAAGCAAAAATTTAGGGTAATAGACAAAATGGAAAGAATCGATTTATAATATTTTGTTTAAAACTCACACATAAAACTGTTCATTCATAATATTTAATACATTGACACTGATGCATTCTTTATTCTTTATGGATGTGCTTGCTTTGTGAATGCAATAGAAGGTATTGCCTTAAAAATAATAGCTACTACTTAGCTAGCTTATTCATTTTTGAAAAGGAAATTTTAAATTGCTGCCTAAAACAAGAAAAAAGATATAAAGATTTAATTAAGTAAGAATTTAAAAAAATTAACTTATCAGATAATACATTATCAATAAGATATTAAAAATAAATTTATAAGTAAAAAACTCATAAATGGATAAAGGTTCTACAAAGGTCAAATTATTGTCTCTTGAAAACGAAATTATTGAAGTAATTAATTAGTTTATTGATTGTTCATTCTTTGCTCATAATGAAGCAAGAGCTTTTTGAGAATTATTGTTATCATCATTCTGATGAATGATTAATTATTCATTCATTTAATATTTTTAATTAATTATAGGTTGACGAAGAAGTCGCTAAGAAGTCATAGTTAATTAAAAATATGATTGAAGGTAAATTTATTTTATAGCAATAAATAAACAAAAGCAGCATAATAATAAAATATTTTGGTAATTTAAAGATACTGGAACTGAAGATGATATTCCAATTCCAAATGTTAAGAAGGAGATTCTTTTAAAAATTTTAGAGTACTGCGAAAAGCACAAAAACGATAACCCACCTGAAATCGAAAAGCCATTAACCACCAGCAATTTAAGTGAATTAGTAGATCCATATGATGCTAAATTTATTGATATTGAAAATCTCGAATAACTCTTTGAAATTATATTAGCTGCTAACTATCTCGATATAAAATCTCTTCTTGACTTAGCTTGCGCCAAAGTTGCTACTCTTATCAAGAGTAAGATCAGAAAATTAAATAGCTTTTTTGTTTGTTTTCTATGCATGCATTTTATTCTATATTAATTTAACTTCGCAAGAAAAACGACTATTTCATTAATGTTTTTTTGCAAAAATCTAACCAAAATGCATTATAAAAAGAGCTACTAAATGCATATTAGTTGACTTTTTCATTAATATATTTACTTATTTTAACTTATAATAGACAAAACTCCTGATGAAATCAGAAAAACTTTCAACATTCCTAACGACTTTACCCCTGAAGAAGAAGCTCAAATTAGAGAAGAAAATAAATGGGCTGAAGAAGCCACTTCTTGATTTTAAGCTGTTCTCTAATTAGAATAAATATTTTTTATTGTAACTTTATACTTAATAATCTTTTTGTCTGTTTTTTACTTTAAAATTTGGAAAAATAAGTATCTTTCTATAAACCCATTTTTAAAACAGAAAAAAATATATAAATAAATAAATAAACAAACAAATAAAACTTCAAAAAAAATTTATCTCAACAAATAAAATTTGATAAAATGTTAAATTTATGTGTGATATTTATGTAAATTTATAAGAGGCATAAAAACTTTTTAACAATAACAACTAGATTGTTTTTTAATTTTTCATTAAACTAAAATATAACCAAGTAGTAAGTCCATTCTTTATTTAAGCTGTAAATAGCATTACTGTAGTTAACTGTGTCGGCCTATTTATCAAAATTATGATTTAAAAAATAAATATATTTGCTTAAATATTTTTATGAATATTATTTTAGTTAAAATAATTTAACATTAAATAAAATTAATATATTAATTGAAAAAAAATTAATTTAAAAAGAGTTATTTATTTAAAAGAATTTGTTATTGATTAATAAAATTTATTTAAAATTATCTTAGATTAATTAATTAATAAAAAAATTATTAAGTTATCTATCAAGATAGTTATAATAAAAAAAATAAAATATTTGTTTTTTCAAATTGATAATTAGGTATAAAACAGCCAAGAAGACACAAATGATTAGTAAAAAAAATTAAATGTTAAAGCAAAATAATTTATTATTGATTAATAAAATTTATTTAAAATTACCTTAGATTAATTAATTAATAAAAAAATCATTAAGCTATCTATCAAGTTAGTTATAATAAAAAAATAAAATATTTGTTTATTTTAAATTGAAAATTAGTTACATTTTATTTCATTTATTTCTCTTTTTTAGAAATTTTGTATGAGAAAATAAGATCTATTAATTAATTAATAATTATTTATATATTTATTATTTTTAAACAGGAAATAGTCAAATATAGATTTTTTTTTTTTGATATTTATTTGTTCACAATTTAGTGAATTTATAATTAAATGAATGCAATAAATATAATTGTATAAGTATGAATAGATGGATATATGGATGCACGTATAAGCAATTACATAAATATTGATAATAAAATTAAGTTAATAATAAATTGGTATTCAATAAAAATTTATATTTGAATTTAAGTTGCTATTATTTATTGGTTTATTTATTTATTTATTTGGTTTATAAAGCAAGCTCAATTAATGACTTATTGATTGTTTGATAGTGTTCTTTTTGAAGTCTGTATCAGAGTTTTAAGGTAATTTGATACTTTAAACTATTAAGTAAACGATTATATAAAGTTTTTACAAATATTATGTTTTATTCTTATTATGACAAGCCTCATTTATTTATTTATTTATTTATTTACTTGCTTTGTCTTTTAGCATTTTTGTTTGTATATATATAATGATTATTCATTCCTCAGTTTTGAAGTTGGTACATTTTATCTAGGATAGTTAAAAATAAATAAATAAATATTAGATTTTTTTAAGAAAATGCTAATAAAATGAATTACTATCAGTGCCAATCATATATTTATTAGTTGAAGTGTTTCCATTTTGATCAGAAGTTTCTTCAATTACTTCTTTTGTACCATCAGGCTTAGTGATAGTGGTCTTTTTAATAGATTTTCTAACACCGTTTCTATGTTTAAAAAATATAAGTTAAAATCATATTAACAACAACTAAATATTGCGCTTAAAAAAGAAATCCTAAAATTGATTTAAAAACTATTTGTTAGTTCAATTAATGAAATTTAAAAAGCTTTTTAATTATTACTAGATGACTGTTTATTAGCTTACAGATTTGCCTACACCGCCACCCATACCTCCTGAAGAGCTACTAAAGGAGGACATCTAAAAATTGCCACCAAAGCCACCACCAAATCCACCTTGATTAAAGAAGTCGTTATTATCAAAGCCTCCAAAGCCACCAAAATTGCCAAAGCCACCGAATCCACCAAATCCGCCGAAGCCTTAACCGTTGCTTCTGTTACTTCCTGAGTTAGATGAACTGCCATTAGAAGACTTCTTACTTCCTCTTCTACCAAAGAAATTCATGAGGAAAGGATCATCACCATCATCTCCAAAACCAAAATCTTCGAAGAAGTGCTTGAAAACATCGTTTGCATGATCAAAACTAAATCCACCACCAAATCCTCCAAAGTCTCCTCCAAAGTTAGCTCCATTTGCACCAGAGCTCATTTATGGTCCGTCAAAACCGAATCTATCATAGTGAGCTCTTTTATCCTAAATTAAAGATACAAATAAATATTAAAAAATATGAACAAATTAAACATGTTTATAAGAAATGCAAAGTTTTCCTTTCAAGAAAATCTTCAAGTTTTGAATGTAGCTTTTATTGAATTTGTTATGTTATTATTAAATTACCTTATCTGAAAGTACTTCGTAAGCTTCAGTAATACATTTGAATTTTTCTGTAGCTTCTTCTTTATTGTTTTGATTTTTATCAGGATGCCACTTGAGAGCTAGTTTTCTATATGCTTTCTTGATTTCATCATCAGTGGCGGTCTTAGAAACGCCTAAAGTGACGTAATAATCTTCCTTCTTTTAAGGTTTTTATTGAGTTGATGATTATTTCTTGCTCATTTTTATTTAATTTTGTCAATAATAGCTTTTACTTTTAAAACAATTTTAATTTTCAAAGTTTTTGCAAATTTTTTTTTTTTATATTATTTATAAAATTTTCGTTGTTAAGATTTTTATAGATAGATAGATGTGTTTGTTAATTAATGATAATTTATCAGAATGTAAAAAAAGAATGATATTCTTTCAAAGAAAACTCTTTATTCTCCCAAAGAAAATTATTGATTGATGTCTCTTCTAATGTATAAATTATTTGAATTTGTTAATTAGAAAAATTCTATTAATATTTTATTATATTTATGGAATTATTCTCTCCTTCTATCTATATGCTCAACTTTCACTAATCCCTTTCTGCTCTACTTCTAATTCATAATCCATACTAAATAAATAAATAAATTTCTTATTGTAAAATTTAATCAATTATTCTAACAAATAGACTTACTGCATTTCTACCACCCTAGTAACAAACAAACAAAAAATAAGTATTTTAATATTTCGCACTAACTAATCCCTTTTCTTATTGCATAAATTTGCCAATCCACGTATTTTGCATAAAAGTAGATTATTAGCTTTTATTTATTTCATAATGCAAAATATCAATTTAAACTTTCTTTTTGGATATCAGAAGTTTTCTTCTGGAAGTTAGAATATGGCAAACAGAAAAAGAAAGATAAAATTAAATGATAGTTGAATATTTTAGACAAAAAGCAAAAAAAGTTAATTTAAATATCAAAATTTCTATGAAATAGACAAAATGGTTACAATTTATATAAATTAATACTATATTTAGCTTCTAATTATGACATATTCTCATAAAGAGCCAAGCTAAAAAAATTATATGTAATTGCTCAACAGCATACAAATTTTAAGATCAATTATCTACTTCAATAATTTTTACTTTTTTTTAGCTTAAAAAAAGGATAAATTTTAGATTTAAATTAGGTTAATATATTAATTTTCCTTATTGACTTATTAATTTGCTTTTTTAATTTGGGTGATGCTCAAACCAATTACTATGTTAAAAAGCAGCTTGATAAAAATTTTTTATTCGTTATTTTTCATCAATTTGTCTTAAATTTTTAAATTGAAAAGTAAACCGACAAATTTCTAGGAATCAATGCAAAAAAGATAATTAATTTTTGTTTCTAGTTTAATAAAAATTTTTAATTAATTAATTAATATTTTAGTTTGTTTTATAATAAAAATGAAAAATAATTAATTATATAAATATAATATAATTTATTTACTTATTTATTTATTTATTTATTTATTTTATTTAATTATTTATTAGTATTTTTTAATTTTATTTGTTCAAAGCCTTGCTTTCTTGCAAATAGCCAGGGATTTATCTGCAAAAGAGTTGACAAATAATAATTCGCGATTGCTGCTCATTTAAGCGCCTGAAGCACCAACGATTACTTCATCTGATTTCAAAATTGATTTAGCTTCATATAAATTAGTTAGAGGATTTAGTTTAATTTCAAATATTTCGCTTCCAAACTTAACAGCTGGAGTAGATTCTTTATTGTTCTCAACCTTCTTGATTTTGAAAGGGAGGAGTAGGGTATCTACCATATTTGTAGTGCCTGTTGCTAAAAATGAATTAGAACTTTAAATATAGTTCACATTGTCTACACTTATGCCTAATTTAATAGTTTGTTTTAGATCCAAACTCTACTCTGATTCGTTAAATTGATACACTCTTACAGTTTTGAGCATTGTATCTGCAACTACAAAAACGCCGTTGTTATCTGTTGATATACCATTATTCAACACACTCTTAGTATTTTCAAAGGGGCGGCACTGAGCTTCACCTTCCTAAATGATTTAGCAATCCCAAACATGATTGTTTTTTATTTAAAATATATAGTAAAAATAATTTATAGCATTTTATAAGAATGATTAATAGTTCACACCTTTCATTGGAAAACTTTAAGGAAAAGAATCAGTGATAAAGAATCTAGTGTTTTCTATTACAACTAAGTTATTAGTTATACCATTAAATCTTTTAGGAAGTAGAGTATAGGAAATAAATTATAAAACAAACATGTGCTCCTATTCAGATTCACCATCTTCATTGTTTAAATTTCCATGTTAATTTTTATTATGCTTTTAATTTAGCGCTTTGACTATTTTAAATACTTCTACTCTATCACCACCTCCGGAATAGAAAGAATGATTAATTGCGTATAGTATGTCATCCCTAATATATATTCCTAAAGGTATTAAGAAAACATTCTGAGGATAATTTCTTATTTCCATTGTATAAGACTTTATATTTCCAGTTTTGATACCTTAAATTAGAACAAATCCTCCTTTACTGACTGTCTTTAAATCTTTTTTCTCAAAGAATATTTCATAGATATTCCCATAGCTACTTATCAAAGTGTCTTCATCATAAAATGCAGAGTCTTCAGGTCCCATAGTTTTCTCCTAATTGGTACTATTTATGTAATGACAATCATTGTATTAGTTATGAACTTTGTCAACATTTTACAATTAAACTTAATTGAATAAAATAAGCGCTGAGCCCAATAAGCAAAGAGTAATAAGTTTCTTAATCATTTATATGAAATCTTATTTCACTTATTTCTTCAAATTAATATTAAATTATTGTTCTAACTTTTGATTTGATTTCACATATTCCCTATAATAAAAAGCCTTTTCTTGCACTCAATTGGTGTATGGATGGTATTTCTAATTAAACATAGCTACTTACTTAAAAAATAATCAAGAGATGCAGTAAAAATAATATTTCTGAATACAAAATAATGAGTTTAGTAACTTTGTTGCATGATACAATATAATACCTTCATCATATTACCTCATATTTTCAATATTTTATAATATTTTTATCTTCTAACACTTTTTACATCTATTTAAAAATACCGCACAAATTATGTAATTACAGTGCAACTTATAGAATATAAACTACGTGAGACAGAACATTTTTTTACATTAAAATATAAAATTATAGAAAATAAATTTGATTAGCAAACTAAATTTGATCCAATATTTTAGATGTGCATGCATGCCTATTTAGAACAATTTGTACTCTAATATATTTTTAAAATTAATTTCTAAAAATTAATTTCTGGAATAAAAAAATAATTAAATTTAAAAACAATATTATTTGAAATTAATATAGTTTATGTTTACAGATATTAAAATGAAAAAAATTGATTCCTATTTTTATTTATTTATTTAAATGTACTTGTTTTAATATTCATTAATCCATCCATCCATTTATTAAAAATGCTATTAAAAAAATTTGAAGATGATTTAACAAAAGAAAAACTTGATCCAATATAAAAGGCGTTCTTGCCCTTTTCGAGCAAATTTAGCTCTATTAAATTTATAAAAATACATTTTCATAATATGAATTGCTTGATTAAAATAAATTATTTTATTTAAATATTTTTTATATAAAAAAAGAGAATAGCTTATCTTGTATTTACATTATGTTAAAATGAATGAGGTTTTGTTTTATTTCTTTATGTAAGCTTTTTTGTTTTTATATTCACAATGTTGTATTTATTAAAATGAATAGTTTTTTTTCTCCATATTTTAGAAACTAGATATTTTAAAATTATTTATTTATTCTTAACTATTATGACAAATATTTTGAAAAATTTATTAATAAATTAATTTTAAATGTTAGCAAAATAGTTTTGTGAGTGTATTAAAAATATACAAATTTAATATTTAAAAAATAATTTTTTCTTATTTTTTATTTATTTATTTTTTTTTTTAAATTTAAAAGTGTTATTGATAGACATTAATAATAGAATAATCTTAAAGCATAATTATTCTTAAATTATTTCATTATGTGTCTTCTATGTTTAATTTTTAAGCTTGCTTTAAGTCTAATAGCAAAATTTTATTAATTTTACCTTGAATCTCAGAAGAGGATTTTTTTAAAATATTTAATTCAACATTTTTAAGTTCGAAAAATAAAAATTATTTTACATTGATAAGAAAGTAAAGAATTTTTTGTGTTTGTTTTTTTTGTGTATTCGTTAAAAATAATCACAAACGACACTAGTCATTATAAAATTTATGATATTTTTTTGATTGAAAGTGCTTTAAGTAAATTAATAACAAAAAATATTAAACTTTCAAAATTTCTGCAAGAATAAAATAAATTAAGTTGATAAAAATGAGCAATACATAAAATATGAAGAACTATAGCACGTTGTCAGAGTATAGAAATGCAAATAGCAATCTTAATCTGACTAAGAATTATTAAGACGATAAAAATTTAAGAAGTTCGAAGGTAGATGGTTCATAAGTGAGTTCAATTTAAAATTTAGATATGAATAACAATAATAATATGATATCTGAAAATACCATCAAAAACAAAAGAAGATTTAAATTAGAAGAGTAAAAGGAGCTTAGAATATAGGAGTTTTTAGCTGCAAGAAGAAAAGAATATGAAAAATATATTGCTTTAGATTTTGATTACAGGATAGTTGATTAAGAACTTAGAAGATTAGAGCCTGTAGATTATTCTGATATTGATAAAGATGAAGAGCGTAGAAGAATGCGTGAGAATAGATTAAATATTATTTAAGATAGATAGAGGCTATTCTAAAATTTGAGTAAGGATTCTTTTGATATGAATGGAGGACAAGATGCTAATTATGTCCAGCAACTCATTTAATAAATGAAAGTTTACATTACGATTTTGTAAGATAATTTCATTTAAAGTGACGAAAGTTTCAAAGAAATCCCTGCTTCATATAAAGATGATCATTTTTTATTAGGACCTCCAAAATTTTGTGGCTCAGCTCTAAGAAAAATAAATGGTATATATCTATCTTATTTATTTATTTATTTAATTAGGTTTTTGCTATTTAATATATTAAAAATGACTGAATAAAGAAAATTAAATTAAATATTGAAATAAATTAATTATATTACAAAACTGATGTTGTAATAAATAGCAAGATAAAATAATTAATACTTAATTTTATCAATAGAACAACAATTAATTGAAGTTACTATGCTAATTAGTTCAAAAATTTTATTTATCAATATAATTTCAAATTTAATTAGCAATTTATAAATCAGAAATAAAATTTTTAAATACATTTTTAAATCTATTTTAATGTTCAAAGCTACTCAATCGATAAAATGGCACTTAAAAATTTGCAATTTACTATTCAATATAATTAAAATGAAATAATTATCCAAAGATAGCTAAAAAAGTTTTGCAATTTAATTTAAAGATTTTGGATTTGATCTAATTTATTTTAATTTTAAAATCTAATTTTTATTTAAAATTAAAAGAAATATTTTTAACAAAGTTTAAATAAAGCAATTAAAAAAATATTTAATTGATTGTTTTTTAATTAATTTGATTAGATAAATGTATGAATGAAGAAGTCTGGATAGTTGTTAGAGGATTCTACTTATTTGTATATCCGAATTAAGAATCAAAAAGACCTATTTGCATGCTGAGAATCCCATTGAATAAGATATGTTTGGAAGTAGCAAACGGATTTGATATTAAAGAAAATGGATATAAATAGGCTTAGGAATTTTAATATTTTTCTTTAACTGAAAGGGCAACACAATAAATACACTTCTATCTAGGAAAGAAGTAGGAGGATTTGAGACATCTCAAAACTCCTCTTTATGAGTTTTTAAAAAAATAAATTGCTATTAAGGCTTATTATTTTTTATGTGGATATTTAAATTCAACACCAGACTAGAGCCTTATTTCATTTTTTGATAACGACGAATCAACAATTTTAAAAATTAACTTAGATACGGAAAAACTTGATAACACATGCAAAGTTTATCCTGTGCTGAAGCCGTAAATTAAATTAAATTTAATTAAAAATGATTTTTTTTATTATCTAAATTTAATTTTAGGGTTTCAGAAGCATTTTTTTACTATACTTTGATGATAGCATCAACTTCAAGGAATTTGATTGAGATAGATTTCTCTGATTTGTGTCTCTGGTCTCAGTTCATTACATTCTTCTTTTCAGTGATGAAAGACGATGCTGTTAATTGTTTTTTGAGAGTTTTAAAACTTGACAACAACGATATTACTGATGAAGTTCTCCTTGCGATGCTAGATTATTTTAAAAAGCCATAATCATTTTTTGTGACACATCTTTCTATGAATAGAATTGAAGGTAATTATTTATCTTTCTTTAATGGAAATATTTAAAATATGAATTCCTAATTTATTTATAGATTTACAATAGACAAGCTTTATGTATATCGGTAGAATAATAAGCGAAAGACATTAAGCAATTAGAGATTATCATTAAGGATAGACAGATTATTAACTTCCTTTCTAATATTTGAGCTTGAACTATATTAATATGAATGATACTGGATTATCGAATTTAGTAATAAATTTAGAAAAAGTCCATAACGATAACTCTAAAAGAGGAATATATGACTATGATTAATATTTAGAACTTCACATAGCACACAATGAACTTAGCTAAACAAGTCTTAGAAGCTTAGGTAATCTTTTAGAAGCCTTCTAAGGAATAAATGTACTTAATATAAGTGAAAATATAAAAATTGAAAGTGTTTCATAGGAATACTTCTTTAACTGCTTAAAAAGCAACTATTCTCTCACAACACTTAATATTTCAAGAATTGAAATTAATTCAGAATCTTTTAAGAGTTTACTTTCCCTTTTAGAAGAAAATTTCACTCTTTAAACAATTTAAATTACCCTTACAGAAACAATGGTTTTTGAATTATCAAAAACAAAAAATATGAATCTCCTTAAATATTTCATGATAAGCTATAATCCATAACAAGTATTTGAAAATATCTGAAAATATAAACTATCGATCGATCGATCTATCTATCTGTCTAATTAACTAACTAAATAACTAATTAAATAAATAAATAACTAACTTAATAAAAACTAATAATCTCAAATAAAAAATAATTTATCTAAATATAATAAAATTAATTTATAACGAAATCCTTATTCAAGTATTAAATATTTATCTAAAGCTTAAGCCAATAAATAAATAAATATATTTTAAATAACTTTGTGTGTGTTTTAGATTTTAATTTATTATAAATATTTTATTCTTCATATTGATTTATACTTAAATAATATGATAAGTCTAACAAAGTTAATTGGTATTTTAAAATGTAAGTAAATCACTTTTTTATCTTATAAATTAAGTACTGTAATTCTTCTAAACCTATTTCCTCATGATTTTTAAAAATTAAGTAATGTGTGATATTTATTATATGAAATTTGATTTAATTATAAATTAAGAAACTTGTAATTTATAGACGAGATAAAGTAAATATGTATTTATGCTTAATTAACTAAAAATTAACAAAATATGTACATAAAATATATTTTTAATTAGTGAGTTAGAATTTAAAATTTATAAATATATATATATAGATTCACTATTCTTCATCTTGCTCTCCTTCCTCTTCATTAATCTCAGAAGGCATTTTATAATGGTTTCTTTGGAAATTATTTGCAGGACTGTAATCTTATGATTAGTTATTACTGTTTGTATTTCTTAATAGTGTATTATTATTAACAGCTTCTTCAAGCCTTTTCATGTTCTCTTACTGTATTGTTTCCCTCATTTGATCAGTTTCCTGAATTAATTATTATTCCCTTAATTACATTTATTCTTGAAGTCTTTATTATTATTAATAGCTCTTTTGCATGGTTTATCTATTCAAGTCTTCCTCGAATCTTTATTATTACAAAGCAGTTTAATAACGATTTTCATTTATAGCTCTTTGTTCGTTTTCTTTTAGCACATCATAAAACCCTTCTTATTCTTTAATATCTTTTTCTCTTTGAAGAATCTATGATTGTAATTCATACATCAGCCTTGATAATAATTAAATTATTTTTTTTAATTAAAATTAAATTAAATTTATTTTCTTTGTTACCTCTTCTCGTTTTCTATATCTAGCAGAATAGATTAAAGTTTTTTCTCATGCTCAATTATACTTTATTCGGCCTCTCTCCTCTTTTAAGCAATTTGAGACTCTATCTCACCAGTTTAAAGTGTTTTTTGTTTAGCACTGAGCCTTTATTAAATATAAAAATTAAGATTTTATTTTTTAGTATAAGCTATGAATATAGCAAAAAAATTACATATTTTTATGGATTTGAATTTCATTTAGAAGACGATTCTTTTCCTCTTCAGCCTAATTAAGTCTTGCCTATGAAAAGTTTAATGCCTTTTATCTATGATGATTTAAAGTTTCTTAAAGTTTGTGAATCTAAGTTTTCAGTTGCTCTTGTTCAAGTTATTTAACATATTCAGCATATCTTTCATTTTGGTCAAGCTCTTATTCTGCAATCTATCTTAGCTTACGTTCTCTTTCTATATCTCTCATTTATTGCTCTTTTAATATCTCTGTCTCCAGCATTTTCGCTTCAATTAATTTCTTTTCATTTTCTTCTTCATATTTATACAAATCTTGCAATTTCTTTTGTTTAAGAGTTTCTCTTCTTAAACGCATTTCTGTATCTTCGACTCTCCATTATTATATAAGAGCATTATCTCTATCTTCTTCTTGCTATCTGTGGATATCCATATCCATTCTCACCATTCTTTATCTATCTTCTTTTTCTCTGAGCTCCATAACTTGTCTAAGCCTATTAAATATTAATAATTATTTCAATATATTTATTTATTAATAATATAATATCTTTAATTAAGTAAGTTAAATTATTTAGCATTATAAATAAAAAGAATTTTATGGAACACAAAAATTTATATAAATACCTTGCTGCAGCCTGAGCTTCCATTTCAAGAATTTAAATTTCTTCTTTGCGATTCTGCATTTGCTAACCATCGGCTTATTGCTGATATTACAGTTCTGCCTCCAATAAATCAAGTTCTTTTTATCTAAGCTCTTCTTAAGCTTGTAAATTTGCTCTAGTAAGAGTTTATATTTTATTTAATTATTGCAATCTAGTTTATTTAATTGATTCCTCAAGCTTCATCTACCTTGAAAGCTTTTATTCTGCATTGTAAATAACTTCTTCTCTTCTAATTTATTCACTTCTAATAAGGTTTTCTTGCTTTTCTTTGTATCTTTATTCGACTGACAAAATTTAATCTGTTAAGCTTTGCATTTGCCTTATTTTATGCTTGCTCTCTTCCAATTTGGCTTCAGCCTCAGTTTCCTGCTATCTGTTAGTTTTATTTTATATTAAATTTAAACAAATAAATTAAAATTAAAATATTTATTTTTTAAATAAATTATATTTTTTAACAATTTTTGTAAATTGAAAATCTATTTAATTAAATAATTTATTTAAATAATATCAATATTTTATTATTTATAATTCGTTCTTTTGATATTAAATTAATTTTAACCTTGTTAATCTTGAGTGGGCTACATTGAAGACATTGTAGTTAGTGAACTAATTGTATGATGTTTTTGAAAGAGGAAGAATCTTTGAAAATTTGACGAATATTTTATCGATAGGAGTTCTTTTCAGTAAACTAAATCCAGATTCAATGATGTGATTTACACTGACAGGATTTTGTCTTGAAATAAATATTTCTAACTCATCCTTAGATTTCAACTTCATTAAAGGATGCTTAAAATATCTAAATATATTAGGGTTTGAAAAATTGATAAATAGTTTTTTAATGATAAAATTACATGATAAATGCTGCAGTTATAAACATAAATAACTCAGGAGTATCATTGTAAGTTATTAGATAATCTATTAGCTATAACCATGATTCCTTGTCTAAAGCAGAGGTAAAGAATCCACTCAAGAAAGGCCAAATATAGTCAACAAATTTGAAATTATGTTATTTTAGATGTTAATGTAAAATTGGATCATTGTATTTAATTATTTCATCAATATTTTAAAGTAAATCTAAAGGAGGATGAGGGAAGTCAACAAAATAATTTTAGAGTATCTGATGAGCAAAGCACAAAACTATTTCAAATGCCAATAATTCTTCTTATCCAAAGAGTTTGACAAACGGAAAAGCAATTTGAATAAACTGATCACTCTCTCCAAATAGATCACAGAAGTTTGCTAAACAAGAGAGGATTGTCTACATTTTTTGGTACAGCTTAGAATCACTTATTGGATATTTTCTGTATAAATCTTTAAAGCTAGGATATAACCCTTTCTATACTAAAGTAGCAAAATTATCTACATTGAGAGGTAATTCAAGTAGTTACTTATAAATGAAAGCCCTATGTTTATCAGGATATACTTTATGTTTTTAAAGGAACTATCTCAGTTTATGTACAGACATATTAGGAAGACTGTTTACGTTAATCAAAGCAGATTTAAACATTTTTTCCAAAGTGTGTTTTGGAAATGTGCATAATTATATAATATTTGTTTCTCTTTGAGTATTTGCCTTCATCAAATCATCAGGATCATTGACAAGTTTAGATTCTCCGTTAATAATAACATTCTCCTTGCCATGAGAAACGAAATCGACGTGGCTTTCGAATTTTAATGAATGGTTTTAGTTGCCTGGCTTCAAAACATTGTAAACAAGAGATGACTCAATTCCTCTCTCCAAGAGTCTTTGCTATTAGCTTGGATTTTATAAAGAAAATAAATAAAACACAAATTCGTTTAATTAATTACTTCAAAATCAATAAAATAATTAAAAAAATATGATCAAATAAATCATTTAATTAAACACTATCATATTTTCTCCAAGAGTAACAACCTGAAATGTTGCCAAAAAAATCATTGTATTAATAAATCAAAATTAATTAATTCATTCATTCATTTTGTAAAATTATAAATGACTTTTATATAAAATCAAAAGTATTTTGCATTTAGACAATATGGTTTATTAAAAATTGCAAAAGAATTAAACAAACTCAAACAAATATTTTATTTATTTTAAAATTGTAATTACTTCATTTCCATTATAAATAGCTTTTATAAATCATATTTAAAGATTTCTCCGTTGCCTGATACGATTAGGATCTCCAAATTGTTTGGATTTATATCAAAGTCAGTTATTCCCTTTTTATAAAATTTGTTTTTAAATTGAAATTTAATTCAAGATTTCAAATATTTTCTAAGATTTTTTGTAATTTTTCAATGAAGAAATTATTCTTTTTTATTTTATTAATGAATAAATTGATTACTTTATTTTTTGGCAACCTAAATTCCAACGCTATTTGATTTGTTGACGAATCAATTGCATAAAATACTTAATTATCAGTGATGATGCCCAAATAATTTCCATGAGTAAACTTAATTTTTTTGACAGATGTGCTTCCACTGGGTAGAGCAAATGAGCTTATACATAAAGGAGAGTGAGATATATCACAATAATATAAATAGGCAGTGCTTCCTCCAATCACAAATCTTGATGAGTCAGCTGAAACACTTATCTTTTGATTTTTCATATTTTCTTCAACTTCACTCTTTGCAGTTACTTCAAAGTTGTTTAAGTTCCATACATATACATTCCCATCCTTTTATTAATATCTTAATATTAAAAATAATTAAAATTTAAAATAATTTACCTAGAAAGAGGTTATTAAGCTTTGACCATTTGGTGTCAGAGATCCTGTGGCAAAATAACTTGCTTTAGCAAACAAAGTTCTAAATTTATAAAAATGCATAGATTACTTTTAGTTAAATCAGAATACCCTTTACTTAATTTTATTAAATGATTGTGCATCCCAAAGTGTGCATTGATCGTTTGCAATTGTCAATATCTACTTCGTTACTGGATTATATTCTAATGCTTTATTTTAAATTTTAGATTTTGCTAATTGCTTAATAAATTAAATATATCAAAGGCGGTAGATGATTATATTTTTAAACATTTAAATTATAGCAAATTTTATACCTAAAAGTTTAGAATTATGGTGCTTAATAACACTGGTTAGCTTGCCATCTTTTTTTAATAATATTTCATTACAATCAACTTTTAAAAAATGTATATTTACTGCTTGCAAGATACTATGAAATATGACCATTTTACTATGCTACTAAAAGATTTCCATTCCCTTTTGATTTATTTGATGCAATTTTAATTTAGAGAAGTTCAAAAAAGTATAATTGTTACTGATGAAAACTAGGTGTGTTGCTGGAGAAGATGGCTTTATACTGACAAATCTATTCAGTTTATGAACAATTACTGTAATATTTCCTGAATCATCAATAGCTGCTGTATAATGATCTTATTATTTAATTTTAAAATATATATCAATCTTTCTATTGATTAACAGAAGTAAATTTTCAAGATTATAAAAAATGAAGTACTATCTGGATCTGAAACCACTTTTTTGATTTTTCCATTTGATTTTAAATATTTTTATGTGTCTATTCTATCTACAAGTGCTTCATCTATTAATTTAATTTAGAAATAGCATAAATAAAGATCTATTTATTTTATAGTAATTAGATTATTACTAAAATAAGTGCTGACATGTGTTGAAGTATGGATGTTGTTCATTTTTGTATATATGAAAGTTATATTGTATCTTAACTTATTATTTTCCCTCTTTATTTTTTTCTAATATAAATAGTAAATAGTTCAACGCTTGCTAATTGCTACTGTAAATGGAAAAGCTATTGTACTGAATTTATCTACGAATAACTTACTATATTTATGAATGTATGTATTATTTATTTATTAATTTATTTGCTTATCTAAATTTAAAAAATAAATTGATTGATGAATAATAAACTAAATAACGAAGTCATTCATAATCTATTAAATGACTGATTTTTGTTTAACTTTTTTGAAAAACAAATACAAATAAATTAATAAATAAAAAATAACTCTCAGCAAATCCTAAATAAAACAAGATATGAAAATTTGATTTTTTAAAATAAGCAGCAAAGAAACTATTGCTTGCTTTTTTGATTTGATGGATATCTTTCTATTTTTAAGATGAAAATTATTCAATATTAATTACTATAAACAAATATAAGCAAAAAGGTATAATTTCAAATATTGTTTATAAAAATATTAATTAATATTATAGCAGTTAATTAATTAATTTTTAAAATCTTTTATATCTAAAATCAAAAAATAAATCATTAGAAATAAATATACTAAACAAAAAGTAAATTATTAGTTTAAATGATGAAAATAATTTTATTTGATTTCATAGATTAACACTAATTTTTATATGGGAGTTAATAAATTTTTACAAGATCAACAACATTTATAAACCAAAACCAGTGATTGAGAGAGTATTGAAAATTAGAATATATTCTAAATATATTTTAAATTATTTAAAATTCCAATCTAAAATTTTTAAAAAATAACTCCAAACTGTCTAACTGTGACTCCTCCCATCTTCATTTTATTGTAAAATTTAAAATTAAATTTTTTTGAATTTTAGAATATGTTATGTTTAAATCTATATTCTATAAAATATCTTAGAGCAATAAAAATGTTCAAATATTTTAGATTTTAGAATATTAAATTATATAATCCGCTTATTTATTAGAATACGAATACATTATAAAATAGTATTCTACCAATAAGTAAAAATTCTAATATTTTCTCAAGATAGTTAATTATTATAACAGTTAATTAAAAAATAAAATATAAGTTTGATTTAGCATATTTGTTAATAAAAATTTAATTTTTAATATTATTTTTAAAAATGAAATTTTCTGTTTTATTTGACAGAAAACCTTTGATTTTATATGGAAATTAATTAATTTTTAATTTTACAAGATCAAACACATTTCTAAAAGCAATTATATACTATTAAATAACAATTATAACTTTGTCTAAACATATTCAGTTAATTAAAAATCAAAAATCATTTTATTTTAATTTGCTAACATTATTAAAGAAAATTTTAATATTATTTTAAGAAATAAAGTGAAATTCTTTGTTTGTTCCTAAAGTATATTTTTGATTTACTTTCCCTAAACTATCAAATTTATTAGACGAAAACTAACTAATTAACTAACTAACTATATTTCTACTAACAAATAAAAATAATGATTAGTAAAAAATAGAAATGTTGGTTTGTATTAGTGGATTTATCTCTAAATTATTTTATTAAAGTTAAAAAATAATAATTTAAATTGAAAGAAAATATTTATTTAAGAAGTTAATATTATTTAATTAATTTTATGATTATTTTATACCAAAAAATAATTATTTAAATAATTAAATACATTTTTTCATTAAAATGTTTAATATTTTTTTTTATGATGATATATATTATATTTAAATGAAAAGACTTATAAAATTTTCAAATAGAAGAAAAACAAATGAGGATATAGAGAAATAAATTTGAAATTCAAAATATGACTGATGAAAGAATTAACTTTAATAGATATTGATTAAATAAATTATTATAGCTTTATTTAAAATGTAAATTGAATATAAGATTTAATGAAGATTTGTACAGATGCACTTATTGTGTGCATTCATGTAAGAAATAACTAAAAAGTTGCTGAGATGTAAATATATATTAACGAAAAGGAATTCAGAAATACAGTTTCATTTAAATTTAAATAATAATTTTTATTTTATTGAGAATAATTAAGACAGACAGACTGGCTGGCTGGTTATTTTCTAGGAAATATTTTCAAATTAAATAGTTGTTATTTTCTAGATTTTAAGTGTATAAACGCATTTATTTGCTAATGATGAGCTATAAAACTGTATCCTCAGAATGCAGTATTGAATTAGCATAGGCTCAATAAAGATTAAGTAGAGGTTGAATTAGAATTATAAAAAATACAAGAAGTTTAAATATCGCATTTTGCAGCTTAGCAGCTTATGTAAGTAGTTTCTTATATGAAATTAAATTGCACAGTTGGGAACATCTGCACGTAAGATAAATATTATAAGAAGGAAATATTTTGCCTAGTTTTTAGTGATCAAAAAGAATGCTGGCTTAGTAAGCTAAAAAATAAGTAGCTGTGGTTATTATTTAAATATTTCAGAGCTAAGAAGAGTTCAGCAAGGCTGTTTGTGTCTTATGTATTGATTTACTAAAATAGTGAAAGACTTCCTTCTATAAACAAGCATATCCCATTGATTGATTGAAGCAAATAATTATTAATTGATATTAAATTCATATTATGTTTGGTTTTATATAGCTTTCTTTAAAGAATATAGGGTATTTATTGAAATGCTTTTGGCAAGTCATTAAATATAAAAAATATAGGTTGAGATAATCAATAAATCATTCAATTTTAGGCAGGTTGTTCAGTGGCTTCATTCTATTATTAATAATTAATAATGATTAATTAATATTTAATAAAGTTAAAAAATGAAAGATAGAATATTTTTCTCTTGTGATATTTAAGTTATTCACTAATTTTGTTTAGGTTTGCTTGTTAGTTAATTAATAGTTAGATAGATAGATAAGATATATGTTTTGGTATTAATTTAAAATCTTCAAAAAATTAAAAATGTTAGAGACAAAATTATTAATTTCAGAAATTTTTACCCAAGTTAAAAATTCAAAAAAATTTTGTTCATCAAATTAAATAAGGGAAAAAGAAAGAGAATGAATGTGATTAAATGAATAAAAAATAAGAAAGAGAAAAAGTTAAAAATCGATGTGTATGTGTATGTCTTGTAAATGAATTTTGATTATTAATCTGAAGCTATGAAATTAGCTTTGATTTAAATAGTTAGGAGGGGAATATTTAAAAACAAAAGAGGGGTTTGAAAATTATATAAAGAAGTATATTAGTTTGTTTGTTTGTTTGTTTGATTATTCATTAGTTTGCTCCTTTTTTTTGTAATTAAATCAATAAATTGCTAGCTAGTTAGCTAGCTCATAATTTAATTTTTCTTGAAATTATAATATCTTTTGTCTATCATTCTTTCTTTCTTTCTCAATACACTTTATTCATTTTTCTTTCTCTTTGTTTTTTACTTTTCTCATTTTATTTAAGAAAATTGTATTTGCTAAAGCTATATTTATTTGTTTGTTTGTTAAGTCATTAATTATATCAAACTCTCTTTTTATTCCCTATTATCTGTCTGACTCAAAGTCATAATAAAATTTGAATCTATATTTAAATATTGCTGTTTGATTAAACTTTTAAACCTATTTTAATAATTTCACTAATTCCCTATTACTATTAGACAATCTTTTTTATACTAAATCATTATCTTTGTTCGAGACATAAGTACAAATATATCTCATTCTCTTTCTTACTTAATCATTTCATAATAAAAATCTGTTTGATTGAGTAAAAAAATTGCTTCTTTGGGAGAGGACTTAGGTGATAAGACCTAATTAATCATTTATCTGTAAACAAGATAAAACAATTTTTAAACCGTTTTTTTGTATTTGAGAACTATATATTGAGTATTTGAATTTAACATATGCTTGATTGGGATTTTTATATTTAGAAAAATCATAATAAAATTATATCAAGAGAAAAATATTAAGAGAAAACTTTGCTTGTTTTTATATTATTTACGGTAGTCTTTTCCTTGCGAACGTATTGATGTTGACCTTGAGTTTGTTCACCTTGGGGTCTATCCTTGTTGTAGGGTCTCTTATTTCCAGAGTGGTTAGGTCTCTTTTGTCCGTCACCTCTCTTTTAGAAATTGTTATTATTGTTATTGCCATTGTTGTTGCCTTCTTTGTTGTGATGGTGATGGTTGTTGTAGTGATTGTTACCACCTTCTCTGGTTCTGGGCTTGTGTTCAGGTTTTTGGGGACCCTTGGTAACAACGTTCCAGCCTTCGTTGTTAACGGTGTTGGTGTTAGTGTTAGCAGTGTTTTCGTTTTCATTTTCATGTTAAACTTATTCACCTTCATTTTGAGGTCTCTTGTTGTTGGATCTGTTACCACCGTGTCTGGGACCGTTGTGATAAGGTCTGCCACCTCTCTTACGTTCTCCACTTTCGCCACCTTGGTGTTAGTGAGTTTCACCTTCCTTGTGTTCTCTGGGCTTTCTTTGACCACCAGAGTTGTTTCTTCTTGGGTAGTTCTTCTTGTAGTGCTTCTTTTCACCAGTGTGTTCCTTATTTTCTTCACCTTCAACAACGGCGGTTTCACCTTCAACGTGTTATTATTCGGTAGCAGTGTGTTCAGCGGTTTCGTGCTTTTATTCAGTGTGTTCGTGGTGAGCATGGTGTTCGTGGTGCTTTTCTTCATGATGAGCATGGTGTTCGTGCTTTTCGTGTTATTCTTATCCTTCTTCGTGGTGGACGTGGTGATGGTGGTGAATATGGTGGTGGTGATGAACGTGTTCGTTAGATTAGTGGGCTTCATCTTGATGTTAGGTTTGGGCGGGTTCTTCAACAGTTTCGTGATTAACTTGGGCGTGAGTTTCAGTCTTTTCTTCGTCAGCAACTTAAGGAGTTTAAGTGTTGAAGCTTTCGGAAGCAACGACTTGAATAACCTAAGCTTGGAGAGCGGGGTTAGATCCAGCAAGATAGCTGTTCAATTCAGTGATGGCGTGAGAAACTCTGTTGGGACCAACGTGATTGAAAACACCAGAGAAGAAGACAGCGAGATCGGGGTTGCTGTTGAATTGGAAAGCGTATTAACCGGCAAAGAATAAATTGACGAGTTGGGAAACGACTTCAGCGCTACCAGTAGTGGTGGTAGTTTCAGCTTGGGTTTCTTCCTTCTTTTCAGTGGCGGCTTCAGCCTTAGCTTCTAAGTAAAGTTTTGCAATACCTTCTAATTCCTTTTTCTTATTGTTGTGTTCATCCTTGGAGGCAATCTTTTAAAGTTGAGATTCCTTGAGTTCCTTTCCTTCCTTTCTATCCTTCTCGAGTTGTTAGATTTCCTTAAGCTTTTTGTTAATGTTTCTAACCTTCTTTTCCAAATTTTGGATGAAGAAATCCTTTTGGTCTTCAGCTAAGGTGTCGAAAATGAGCTTTTCTTGTTTCTTGTTAGCCATTTCTATGAGTTTTTCTTTAGTTTTCTTTGAAGAAAATTGAGATTTAGGGTGATTGTTTTTTTTTTTGTTTTTTAATTAATATATTTAGTTAAAAATTATAAAATTTTCTCAGCAATCTTTTTAATTTTTTAAATTTTTTTAAATCTTATTCGACTAAGTTCTTCTTTCACACACAAAAAGAAACAATCAAGCTAGCTAGCAAACAAATAAATAAACAAAAATCAAGATACAAAGGAAAAAAAAGGAAGAACAAAGAAAAAAGAAGAGAGTTAAAAGAAAAGGAAGAAAACAATTTCAAATAAATTAAATCTAAATTATTTATTTAATTGATTGATTTAAATCATGAATAGTAGTAAAATATCATGTAGCAACCAGCATAAATGAAATAATAGCTTTTTTCACATGCTGTTTGTTAGCCAATTGATTTCCAAATATAGCAATCGAATTTTTCAGCTAGCTAAAGTACTGAGCTAGCTACACATATAATAAAATATAAAGAAATATCAAATTGATTTGTATTTTTTAGAAATACTAAAAATACAAATAGGATATAAAAATTTGTTTCTTTTTTGACCTATTAAATTCTTATCTTCTGCAAATAAATAAATAAATATCTTTCTTTCTTTTTAGATACTTACTAAACTGATTTTTACTTTCCCTCCATATTTTAAATTTCTTTTTTCTAATCCTAGCAAGCTCTCACGCTTCCTTTTAACTCTCCTTACAAATAGGTATCAATCCTATCAAAACAAAAAATCGTTGTTTGTACACTAAATAGCTTTTGCTTTTAAATTTTTTTATTTTGTTATTTTTATGTATATTTGATGATTCAAATAGAAATTCTATCAATTCCACTAATAAAGTTCTATCTTTCTTCTTTTAAAAATCTTATCACACTTTTTAATATAGCTTAATAATCATTTAATTTCTTTCTCTTCTAGAAGAGCTTAATTTTCTATATCTATTTGCATAAACAACTGCCAAAATCAAAATTTTGCGTCTAGAATTAATTTTTTTTAAATACTACTTTACAAATGAGCATTCATCATATCTTTTAAGTATTTTTTAGAAACAATAACACTTTTATTTGTAATCATCAATCAAAGAATTTATTTTTGCTAATTTTTGGAAAAGGTTTTAATAAACAAGGGTAGAGATTTTATCATTCTAAAATGAATTTTAAAAACAAACATCTTTATTTAGCTTTTGTCTCATTAAATAAACTCTAGCAATGAAAAGATTTATTAAGTGCAAATCTTTAAACCCAATAGAAAATATTTAAGTTAAAAATTCTAATTGAGTATTTTTTTACTGCCTTAATTGAGTTTCTTTTGAGAGAATTATAGGTAAAAACTTCCTCTAATTAAAAATTAAACATATCCATATAAGAAATTAGTTTAAATTAGTGAATCGAGAGGAGATCAGTTTTACTATCTAAATCAGAATACTTTTTTATAAAATAGAAAGATGATGAAAAATAAAATTGTTTTTAGATAAATCACTTGTCCAGCTAATAAAATTTACTTTTCTGGAGAATTTTGTTATAGTAATTCAAAAATAACATTGTAAAATTGTTAGAAAAAAGATTGCATCAAGGTATCTTCAGTAGTTTAGCAAAAATAAAAGAGGTATCTAACTTGAAAGAAATTTTTTATACACACATATATGCTTCTATCTCCTTTACTTTCTTTTTGAATTTAAAAATTAAAAAGAGAAATTAACCAATTAATCAAAAAAAGGCCAATAAATAAATTTTAGAATTTTGAAGAATGTCCTCAAATTTAAATTGGGGAATGTTAGAATTAGCAAATAGACGCATAAAGTTGTTAGCTATTCAAATAATATCATCTACTTTGCCAAGAAATTATAATAAATTTCTTTCAATATTCTAAAATTGCAGCGGCATTATCTCAGACTATAGTTAATCAACGCACTTGTTATTTTCCTCTAAAATGACTTAAGATTTAACTTTGATATAATAAACAAGGGCAATCAGTATATATATATTAATAAAGTTTTCCTTCTTAGAATAAAAGTAAACAGAAAATTTAAATACTTTGACAATTGATTATAAATTTTGCAAATAAATACCATAAAAATCACCATGCTATTTATTTATAAAAGCAATATATTTAAAATTAATAAAATTGGATTCAGCAAAAGTAAATAAATGAGTAATAGAAAGAGAATGTATTGATTTTAATTTTAATCTAATAGATAAAATTAAATTTTTAGTTTAATCTACCTATATAAAATATAAATGCAAATATCAAAAAGCAATTTATTTTTGCTTTAATTTAATTTATTTATTTGTTAAAAGATTGAATTTAAAATTTTGAGAGAATTATTAATGAAAAAAAATGGCATATGTACATAAATCATTAATTAATTAATCAATTTTAAGTTATTTTAATAATTCAAATTTTTCTTTGGTTTCTTTTATAATTAATTAACTATTTTCCTTTATAAATTAATATTAACTATTTATTTTAACTATTCAATCAGAAATCCATTTTTCTCATTATTTCTTTTTGTTACTCAATCACTTTTTGCTTTTTTGCTTCGTCCCACTTTAGCTCGTCGGCAAAAATATCACATACTGTTTTTAAAGATTCAAACATGCCCTTTCTATCAATGAACCCAAATCTGGTTCTTCTAAAGAGAACGTCAATAGGTTGTTAAGCCATTTCATATTTTAAGTGATAGAGAATTTCTGCCTTTAAAATAGGATGATTAGGATGAACTCTTTATTTTAAATAATCTTTTTTAGTATGATTTTCAGCTAAATTGAGAATGTCAAAAGCTCTTTGGCCATAATTTTTAATTAAATATTTAGCTTCTTTGTATTCAATTTGATGCTTATCAGCTAAAGCACTAGCATAAATCTTAACATATTAATTTTTAGGGGGGAATTTGTAATTTGCATTTTAATTAGCTTCACCCAAAAGTCTCAAATTCAAACTAGATTTCTTTGCTGCATTCTCATTATATTTAATTCCTTTTTCTGTTAATTTAACAAATCAATTATTTGAATTTTTAAATTTTTTTTTACATTTAAAGATTTCCAAAATTTTATCTACTGTTTCTTCTCCCATGCATCTATAAACAGTCCACTTACCTCCCATCAATGATACTAATCCTATTTAAATTATTTCATAAATTTTCAATTTAACTTATATAAAAAGGCTTTATTTTATTCAGTTTGGTGTTTTAAAATGCATTTTAAATAATTTTTAAAGTTCTTTATTGCATTTAGTAGCTTAAAATTAAACAAAAACTCACTGATTTATTTTTCTAAAAATAATTTATTTTTGACTGTTTCTAATTTATAATAATAATTTTATTATTTTATTTAATTAAAATCTCTAAAGTTTTTTATTTGTTTAAATAAAGAATATTTGGGAAGTATTCATTTTTAAAGCAAATAGATTAAAAGATTAATTTAAATATCGTCACTTATTAATTACGCCAAACACTACCTCACCTAACATCACTTAGATATTTTATTTAAAAAGCAAATTTGATTTGTTTGAAGAAGATTCTTTCAAGTGTAACAAAGAAAATACCAAAATATAATTTGAATAAATTATTACCATTCTTTGAAACTTCAATGACATGAGTACGAGCTATTTTCTTTGTATCAATGGGCTCGCCTTCTTTTTAATTTTACAGAATAAGTGGTCTAAGACCTGCCCATTTGCTATTGATATTGTTAGTTATTTCTGAGGATGGTAAATTAGAGTAGATTTTTCCAACTTCTTCAGACATAAAAATAAGCTCCTATGCTGAAACTGTTGGATCTAATTCAGGCTCATCGAGAGCTCTTTCTGTTGTTCCAACAACTGCATGGTTTTACCAAGGGACTAAGAATAATATTCTTCCATCTTGAGTTTCAGGAATCACTAAAGCGTGCTTTCTAGAACAGAATGAAGCAGGCATAGTCATGTGAGATCCTGCAACAGCTAAAATTCTCTTTTGGCATGAAGGATCATCCATTTTTCTAATATTATCTGCAAAAGCTCCTGTGCAGTTTACAATGCATTTACCTTTAACTGAAATATCTTTTCCATTAATTTTATCCTTAAAAACGATTCCTTTGTTTTCTCCTGTTTTTTGGTCTTTAATCAATTGTGTTACCTTTTATTGGATAAAAAGAATAATTTTTTTTCAACTTTCTAGCATTATTAAGTTTGGTTCTATCAACTTAAAAAGGAGATATTTTTCTATTTGAAACTAAATATTTATGATTAAATAGAAATAACTTTTTTATTAGTACAAATCAATTAGTCAAATTTATCTATTTATTTATTGTTTATTACCTCTGCATAGTTGAGAATATTTCCTTCTTAGAAATTCTCGTTGTAATTATGCTAAGTTCCTGTTAAAAGAATATCTAAATTCATTCTAGTGTCATTAAATTAACCATCATAGTAGACTATACCGTATTTATATTTATGATCTAAATGAGGGAAGTATTCTCTAAGCTATCTACCTCCATACCATTAAGGCATTTTCATTCTGAAAGAGCTCTTGTCTGAATCTAAATAATATCTGTAAATACCATGATATACCAGAACTCCTATGTAGTAGTATATTCCCATAATCAAGTTTGTTGTAGGAACAACAAAAGGAATTTGTCTGTTCATGTAATAAGCATTCTCTATGAAGTGAGTTCTCTCTCTTAAAGCTTCCTTCACTAAATTGTACTTTTCTATTCTACCACCCTTAAGAGAAAACTCAAAGACCTCCTAAAGGTAACGGATACCACCATGAATGAGTTTGGTAGACTTAGAGCTAGTAGCTGCAGCAAAATCACCTCCCTCAACAAGTAAACATTTTAATCCTCTATTTGCTGCTTCAAGGAATACTCCAGCGCCATTGCAACCTCCACCGATTACTATAATATCATACTCTTCTGTTTTTTAAATATCTGCCAAATGATCTTGTCTAGTCTTAAGCTTGATCAAAGGCTCAGCTGATGAATGCTTAATAGGGTTTAAATTAACAACTGAACTACTGCTATGCTATTGATTTTATTATTAAGTTTCTGCATAAACTGAATAGCTTAACCCTGTTGCTGCACTTAAGGCAAGTGGAACAGCCCAAGATCTTAAAGGCTACTTTCTAGCCATGTTAAAACCCATTCTGAAAAATCCTCTCATATTTGTTTTGTTTGTTTGTTTGATTGCTTAGTAAATACCGGCTAACTTTTTATTTGCTGTTTATGTTAATTTTGAATGAATAAATGATCTTCTTTTAAATCTAGATTATTCGTAATATATTTTTTAATATTAAACTTTCAGAGATTTATGTAATGTAATTCAGTTTTTATTCTATTGAAATAATTAAACAAAATATTACACTAAAAAGATATAATTTAGTAATGTAATTTAATTTTATCTGCTGATCATTAAAATGCATATATTAAAGTATTTATTTACATTTTTAAATTTAGGAAATTTGCTAAGTAAATGTGTATTCCATTCCTACAATTCCAAGGCAGACAATCTATACAAATAAAAAAGTGTAAATAGCAAATTAATTCTAATTAAAAGTAATTTTAATTCAATAGTTTAATATTTAGTGAATCAATCAATTTATAAAATTATTTTTATTATTATAATTTTATCACAATTTAAAATTAAATTACATACAAATTACTATGTGTTTTTAAATAATAAATAAGAAAAATTGCCAAAATAAATCATTAAAGAATTTAGGATTATAATATTTAGACCTTTTATATTTATTTAAAAATTTTAATAACTATTAGCCCAATGAAACTAAAAAATCTCTGATGTTCTCTAATATTAATTTTATTACCAAAATAACTATATCCATTTCCATAAAAAAAATTATTGGCTTTTATGCAGCTCTTAATTAATGAGGATTTAGAGTATATTATTTTTATACAGATATTTAGTATTTTAATGGTTACTCCTTCATTGAATTTTTATGTTAAATCTAGTAATCCAGGTCTGAACATCAACTGTGTCATTCTTTTTTTGTTAGTTTTTTGTATTCTCAAAAAAATAAATTTTTAATCTATTTTTTTTTTTCCATAAGGTTATTGAATGATAATAAAATAGTTTTTTAATATTAGAATTCAATGACTTAGAAAAACTAATAAAAATAATTAATTGATTTTTGATTCTTTTTTAATTGATTATTATAGATTATGAATATTATTAACTAACTTTCTGCATATTTCTATAAATAAATAAATTAATTTTAATTATTTTA
This sequence comes from Tetrahymena thermophila SB210, assembly GCF_000189635.1. Lineage (NCBI taxonomy): Eukaryota > Ciliophora > Oligohymenophorea > Hymenostomatida > Tetrahymenidae > Tetrahymena > Tetrahymena thermophila. Next base: position 432,429 of record NW_002476438.1, on the reverse strand, counting down.
AAAAATTATAATTTATTACAATTTATAAAATTTAAAAACTAACAAACAAATAAATTATATTTAACATTACCACATTTTATCTGGTATTTTTTATAATTCTATTTAAATTCCACGACTATTTAAATAAATATTACTTAGTTTAATACATATTATTCTATTTTTATTCATATTTAGAATAAATTTGATGATTAAATAAAATATATAAAACAAATTAAGTGTTTAAAAAACATATTCAAATCAAATTAAAAGATGGTAAATTAAACTCAAAACATATCCAAAATTAGTTTACTTAACAGTTTCAGTCTGTATCTTTAAATTTTATTTTTGACCATTGAAAAATTAATTTAAAAATGCTTAAGTTTTACTATAGCCAAAGAAAAACTAAATACCTAGTTTTACATTTGAAAATTTGGCCCTCATAAAGTTAAGTAATATTTAGATGTTTTTTTTTATTGAAAATTTTCTAATTTTTTATAGATTAAGGTCATACATAGGTTTGTTTAATTTATCTTATTTTAATTTTTAAAATAAATACGAAAATTTATATTCAAAGTTTTGTATTCAATTATAAAGGCGAATCTTGTTGAATGTCATCAAATAATCTTAAGAAAGACATACATAAATTTTAAAAAAAACAAATAAATATACAATCCTTTCAATTTTTTTTTATCTAAAAACTCAATATTTTAGCATTCATTCATTAATATTAGGAATAAACAATATACTGTAAATGCTCATTAATTAAGGCATTCCCTAAGTATCTTTTTTGCCCAAAAAAAAGTGCCAAAATAAAAAATTTAAGAAAAAAATGCCTTAATTAAAATACGCCTTAATTAATGAGCATTTACAGTATATAATAAAGGTAAAATCAATAATTTGGTTATTTAATTAAGAGTAATATGAGGTTAATAGAGACCAATACAAATATAGAATGTTTTAAGAGTTTTAGATAGATGTAAAAAATCAAAAGTAAAATGTTTGAGATAAAATAAAATTGAAAGGTGTATGTATATTTTTTATGGTTTAAAGTACTCCTTTATAATTTTTTGTTAAGATATATTATATTTATTAAGGTAATGAAAGAATGTACAAAAAGGAATTCGTTACAAAAGTAATTTAATAATTTTAATAAACATAAAAAGCAGAATAGATTTATTAAAGTTGAATTGTTTGTAGAGCAAATGAATTAATGAGACAGAGGAAAAATAACTATTTCAAGACATTTAATAATGATAAAATAAATGAAATAGATTTGAGAGAATGCAGGAATCAACATAAACAGTTATAGAAATAACTATAAATATAAGTAATAAATAAATGTATTTTAAACTTATGCTATAAGTTGATTGCATAGCATTTATCAATCAAAACCTTTTTTCTATTAATATTTCTAATTTCATTCAGATTTTTTTTCCTAAGTTTCGCATTCAGTACAGTTAAATCTTTCACCTTAGAGACATAAGATGGGGTTATAGACTTCAGGGTATAAGAAAAGACCAAGACCGAAGTAGGTGACAACTGAAACTCTTAAAGTGCTCATCAAGGATCTTCTGAACACTATTTAAGATTAAATTTTATAAATTATTTTAATATTTAATTTCCATAAATTAAATTTTTTTTATATCTTAAAATAAAATTTCTATTTTGATTGTAAGGATTTATTTTGATTTCTGACAGAAATAGAAATTTTTATTTTGCAAATATAATGAATAAACTTGCTGGATAGTTGCTTTTTCAATAAATTTAATCATAAAATGCATTTTGATTTAATGAATTAACTAAAAATTAAGCAACTTAAGAGGAATCCGATAGCCTTTTTATTTAATAAAATAATTATTTTTAAAATATTTACATTTCTTGTTAACGTAAGCAGTTGAAAGGGTTAAGAAGATCAAAGCGTTTAATCTTAAGCTATCGTTTAAGTTATCATAAATATAGTCCTTCTTAATTTCTAAAGTTATAAAAAATAATTCGATTAATGTGATGAATTTTTATCTTTAGAGTTTAAAAATATTTCAATAAGCGAATTTTGTATTGCTGTTTCTGCATTTATATTTATTTATTTATTTATTCATTCATTAAATAAACTCCGCATAATTGAAAGAAGTAGCAAGATATAAGGGTTAGGGTTACTAGTTAAATCTGTATGGAGAGTAGAATAGTACTTGCAAGCAGGTTGCTTCACTTCGGTATCGAATTGATTATAAACATTCTTAACTTCGGTAGTCTTTTAATTTTTAATAAAATGAATTAATCATTGCATTTGATGATGTATGTCTTTATCTCATTAAAATGTTTAAATTTTATCAACATCCAAACAGGATAGCAATAACATTCAAACAAATCTTTGATTCTAATTAAAACTATTCTTCAAATTACATCAATTTGGACTGTTTAAACAAATTCCTTATAGTATGATCTAACTGTTTCAAGAAAACCTTCCATTTATTTAATAATTCAAAATCTATTGTTTAGAAATTGTTGTTTGTTTTTTACTTGCTTCTTTTATTTTTTTCAAATTTTCTTACAAAAATTTTATATTATAAATCTAATGTGATTTATTTATTATCGTATCTTTATCAAGTATTCCTTAAATTATCTATTTGCTTGCTTAATTACTTAAATAATTAATTCATTCTAAAACCTTCTATTTATTTATTTATAGTATCGAATAAAAACTGAATCTTTAAATATAAATAATAAAGAAAAATAAATCATCCCTCCCTCCCTCTATACTTTATTTTCAATATAAAAAATAAATATCTTAAGCCACATTTTCTTTTTAATTTCTGATCAATTTATTATATAAATTCTATTATAATTCATAAGTAAATACTTTAGAAATATTTAAAAGTAATTAATTAGTTTAAATAATTAAACCAAATATTTTATTCCTTCAATTTTAATAACTAATTTACCCTACAAAATAAACAATAAATAGTTCATAAAAAACTTGATAAATTCTAGGTTTTTTTTTAAGTCATATCCAATAAATTTTAAATGCATTTCTACATTTTAAGTCTTTTCTTTATCTTTTTTTATTTAATTGATTAAATTTTATGAATTAAACTGATTTGAGTGATTATTTTGTAATATTTTTTGAATTATAAATTCTATTTTAATTCATAATTCATAAGTAAATACTTTAGAAATATTTATAGGCAATTAATTAGTCTAAATAATTAAATCAAATATTTTATTTGTTCAATTTTAAGAATTAATTTTTTCTATAAAATAAACAATAGATAGTTCATAAAAAGCTTAATAAATACTTGGTTTTTTTTATATGTCATGCCCTATAAATATGCATTTCTATATTTTAATTCTTTCCTTTGTCTTTTTTTATTTAATTAATTAAGTTCTATTAATTAAACTGATTTGAATGATATTTTTGAATATTTTTTGAATGAAAATTCTAAAACAACAAAACAAATAATAAATAGTTTATGAATGAATGAGTTAAAGAGTGATTGGGTGATAAAGTGTGAGGAAAAACTTGTTAATAAGATTTAATTAGATATTTTATATTATTTTTAATTTAATTGAACTAATTATTATGGAAGCTTCATTATATTCTATCTTTTTCATAGGTAAATAGCTTAGAAATGAGCCCATTAAACTATTTTATAGTTTATTACTTTTCTACTTCTGCATACTCTAAGCTGTTTTCGAATTCTAGTTACTTCTTTTAGGCTAAATTAAGTACAGATTATTCTATACCGACTATCTAAAATATTTTTTTTTAATTTTCACATATTTTAAATAAAGATATAAATTTAATTTACCTTTGCTAAATCTATACCAAAGCTGCTTTCTGCGTTGCCTTATTTAAGTTTGTATTTAAATATGAGCTTTTTAGATTTGTTATCGTAATAGTATTCCATATGATAAAAGGATATTTCTTTATAAAATCTTAATTCATTTATCAAAAGGAAAAAATGGGTAGCAAATATGCATCTACTTTAAATTTTTTCAATAAAATATTTAAGAATTCCAAAAGCAATAGCTACACCATCAAATGTGGAAGTTCCTCTTCCTAATTCATCAAATATTGCAATACTGTTGTAAGTACCATACATAATTGAATTTTTAACTTCTTCCATTTCTATATAAAATGTACTTTTTCCTTCTATCAATTTATCACCAGCACCAATTCTTGTGAAAATTCTGTCCACTAAACTAAATTCGCATTACTCTGCAGGAACATAACAACCTTGTTTCAATTAAAGAATCAGTTTAAAATTTTAATAATTTCTAAAATAAATACCTATTTAAGCTAAAATAGCAGATAAACAGAACAACCTTAAAGTTGTTGATTTACCACCCATATTTGGACCTGTTAAAATCATAATATTAGGCTAAGCATTCATTCCTGCAATGTTTCCTAGAATGATATCATTTGGAACTTATTTTAAATCCAATTAAATTAGATTAGGGTTTCTTCCTTATTTTAAATAGAAAAAGGTTTCTTTTTAATTTTTTGCAAACTTTATGACAGGTCTGCACATAACACCATCAGCCATTGTAAAGCAAGCATGGCTTATGCTTATTAAGCAATCCAGTTCAGCTACTATACTTACAAATTTATCCCAAACCTATTTTATTTTTAAGTAAAATAAAATTCAAAATAATAAATTATTAAAAAATATTTTTGTTAAGTAAATAAATAATTCAACTAAAAACCTGAAAAATTTAATAAAATCTAAAGTGAAATTTTTTAATTTATTCCAAAAAAAATTAACTGATTTTAAAATAAAAAAATAATTGCAAAAAATTAAATAAAAATGAAAAACCAACATGCTTCTTTTTATAGAACTCTCTAAACACAGTTACACAGAAGTTTGATAAAATTTCTTTAAGTTATTCCTCCAACTCCTCAATGAATGCAACTTTTTCAGATGTAAATCTGCTAGTAAATCTCTGAAACGACCCAGAATGGCTTTATAGAGAGAAATCAGCAGGTTTTTATATTTTATCAAAAAGAGTTTTGTTGACTTAAATATCATATTATCTATTATTCAGAAATGCATATGAAATATCATTTGTTTTGAATTTTACTTTTAATTGTTCTAAATATTAATCAAGTTCATCTTAATAAGCTTTAATCTGAAGTCTGATGCTATCATATTCTTAGCAAAACCCATCCTTTGGTACTGGTTATTCTATATACTTTCCTGCTATTTTTTCTTTAGAGTCTAAGACAATAATGTCCTCAAGAACTTTTATAAAGCTACTGACTTTAGGTAAATCTCCAGAAAGTTTTGGATCACCTTTCAGTCTATAAGTACATAAACGTTTGAGTCTTTAACTCTTAAAATTTTCTTGGTTAACCATAAATGTTTCTTCAATAAGTTTTTCGATCTCTTTCATTGAATTAATTAAATTTTTAAATTCTTTCAATCTTGCACTGGAAATATTTTCATACATTACAGCTTTCTCAGCATGTTTTTATTTAACGCTATATCTGTTCAATTTTAATTAAAAATAAACAATTATAAATCAAACTCAAATAAAAACCCTTTCATGTTATTAATTATAAAATAAATTAAATAAAAAAAGGAAATTTGCTAAAGAAGAGAAAGAAATATAGATAGATAAATACCTGTAAATAGAAGAGCAAAGACGCTCAATATCTGCGTATCTAGCTATTCCATATTAAAACTTATCTTTCATCGCAAGATTGTTTTAAATATCTTCAATAGCATCGTAACGATCATTTATAGCTGAAATGTCAATCAATGGAGAGCAAACCCATTTTTTTAACATTCTTTTACCATATGGCGTTTTAGTGTAGTCAAGGTAATTCAAAAGTGTTCCTTTCTTTTAGTCAACTTATTAAAAAGTTGTTGTTAAAGCAGTTTAAGAGTTTTCAAATATTTCTAAGTGCTGAAGTGCTTGGCTGTCTAAGATCATTCTTTGTGAAAATTATTTATTATCGAAATCGCATTCAACGTATTCTGAGGAATTAAGAATACTTTCTAACTGGAGAGTAGAATCCATATATGAAAAAAATCCTGCAAGCGCAGCATATTTTAAATTAATAACTTAGCCCCTAATTTCGTCATTAGTTCTAATATCTCTAAGTTCTTGAGGGTATTTTTGCACTTCGCTTCCAAATTGCTTCTCAATATAAAAGGTTGCAAGCTGAGTACTCCATTAGTCTTTGTTATCTCTCATGGGACTCATAACAGACTAAAAATATTAACTTTTCAATATTTTAAGAATGTCTGATGTTATATTTCCTGGATCATAAACTATTTCTTAAGGTTTAGTAACACATAAAAATGATTTTAGTCTTGTCTATGTTTTGTCGTCTTACAGTAGGCCGACTTGAATTTTGCTAGTAAAAGATTCATAAACAATTATACCGAACTCTTAGTTTGTTTTTTATCTATTAAAATTAAAACAAGGTTGAAACAGATAATCAATAAATAAATTGATTAATCTATTTTAAGTAAATTTGTAAAATAGATAGAAATTATTTGCTTTTAAATAAAAAACATAAATAATCTATATCACAATCATCAATCGAGTTACTGTATAAATTAACGAAACTTAAATACTCGAATAAACGATTTGCTTTGTTAGAAAAATTAAAATGTAAGTAAAAGTCACTTCTAATAATAATGTATTGTTAAAATAAGCTTATTCTGAAAATTTATCATTTATCATCTTTTTATAAACATAAAAATCAAATAAAGTTTAATTGCCTGATTATAAAATAAGTCAACTCATCAATTTTTTAAAATAGAGTTATGGAAAATGTTTTTAAATAATAAAAAATAGAGACAGAAATCTAAAATTTAGATTTTTATAATCTAAACAAAAAATCTAATGTGTTATATATTCGATAAAAGTATTTTCGATTGCCATCTTTAGAATTTTATTTTTGTTGATTGTTAAATTAATAATTTAGAATAAGAATTAAAAATCTTAATTTGTTTTTTTGATAATTTCAAATTTAATCTATCAAATTGTTTGAGAAAAAATAAATTGAAGCGCCATTTAATTAAGCTTAGAATTTGATAAGATTTGATCAGTAGTAAGTAAAAAAAATTGATCAAATGAATATTTTTCTTACCTGATAACAAGGAGATACTTAGGATCGTGATTTTACTCTTCAAAAGTGAAGTTAATTGTACCTTTTGTAATGATTTATGTAATGTCTCTGTCTACTATACCTGTAGTCGTCTTTTTAGAAGTTTACTCTACTACAACTACTTTGTATCCGAATTGAACAAGCTTTGAAGCAAATTTTTCCAATGCCTTCTCAGGGAAACCACAATGCAATTCTTTGTTTGTAAAAGTGATATCTAAAAGTCTAGTTGCAATTATAGCATCTTCATAAAAGAGTTCATAAAATTTTCCCATCTTGAATAAGATGATTTTGTCAAAATGCTTTGCTTTTATTTACCAATACTATTTCATCGCACTTGTGAGTTTACTAAATTCTTAGGGTGGAATATACAAAGTTGTTGGGTCATATTATGGATTCCCAAATGGAATTTATCTGGAATCTTTACGATACCTTTGTTAAGCAAATTTTGGGATTTAATTTAACTATTCCTCCTCTTTATTAGGTATTGATAAGCTGCCTTTTTAATTATCTCCACTATACTATTTGCTTTATCTTGAAGTTGAGTTCTTAAAAGTAGTTTGTTTTGATTGCATCTAGAATTAGTTTAAAAAATCATTTTGGTTTGTCTAAACGCTATTTTAGTCTTCTTCGATGTTCATTTATTCAGCTTCATCATCACTTTAATTTAAAGTAGACTTTTTACTTTTATTTAATAAAGATTTGTTGATTCCTGAGAGATTATTTGATGAAGTCTTAGCTTATGGCTGAAGCTTTTATTGAGGTGAATTATTTTAATATAACCCATTCAATCCCTTGAATTAATTTTCGTAACTATTAGCTACATTTTATTTTAGATTGCTTTACTATTTTTGTCCTATTTGAGCATTGCTTTAAATCGGATTAGTATTAATGTCTGATTTATTTTCCTAATAGTCAATAAAAGTTTAGATTTAATTCTAATATGTGCTGCGAATCTCAAAAATATTATGTCGTTATCATTAAATTTTAAGTATGAACTTACATTTTTAGAAGTTTATCCTAATATTCTTTTGACGAATTCTTAATCATCATCTGACGATGAATCTTCATCGAGTGTACTAAACTCTTTTGCTTTCAAGTTGATTTGCATTGAAGTAGAATTTTAATTAATGAAATAAAAGAAACAAATTGCTTATTAATTTATTATTATTTTTATATGCCAAAATAGGATTTTTTATAAACTCTTCAAATAGATGCATTTGTATGAGAAGTAAAAATATCTTAATTTAATATTTTAAAAATTAATATCTGAGTGAATATCAATGAAATTTACTTAAAACAAATAGCTTTCGGCGGAATATCAACATTATTTATTATTCAATATATTTTTTGATATAAAACACTAATTCGCATTTTGATTGACTACTTTTATTCATTCTATCTGATGAAACCAAAGCGCCAAATTTAACTATTATTAAAAAATACAATATAAAATATAATGACATAAATGTTTTCCAATATTAAAATACGACATATACTTTTATGCTAAATCTCATTATCAAAACAATTATCAATAAATAAATTGTTTTATATTTGATAAAATAAATATTATAATTTTAAAGTGAAAAATTATATAAATTAGTCAAAAAAAACGAAAATAATTAACTTATTTCTTAATTAATCAATGAAAAAAATCAATTTAAAATATTTTTTTTAAACTGTTATTTTAAGAAAAAAAATATTTGTTTGTTTTTTAAATTTCGTAAAAAAAAGTATTTAATTTTCAAAATAAAAATAAATTTTGAAATTAAATGCTTCAATCAATATTTATTGATATAATTTCTATTTCTAAAAATTTTGAAAATTTTAAATTCTTAATTAATAGTTTGTGTAAGAAAAATCTATAGCTTTTATTTTTGCATTTAAAGAAAGATTCATTAATTTTAAATAAATGAAATAAATGTTTGTAAATTTAATTTATTTATTTATTTTTGTTAATGAATGTAGTCATATTTATTTAATTCATTTTCATAAAAAAATATTTAAAATTTATTAAAAGGTTTAATTCTAAAATTAAATGTTTTTATTTTATGAATCAGATTTTTATTACGTAAACTTTGAACTTTTTAAATTTTTGATGAATTTCTTTTGTAAGAAAAGTGAATAGTTTGTAATTTTACATCAAATTATTTGTTAATATATCATAAAAACTATTTAAAACATTAAATATTAATTTATTGCTTTGAATTTAAAAATATGAGTTGTAAAGAGAATGATAAATTGATTAAAGGGTGATCATCGATTGATCTTTTTATTTTGATGAATTGATTTTGAATTTTTAATGATTTTTAAATTTTTCAGATTTATTAATTCTAATTTACTTATCCTTATTTCTGATTAACCAAATTTATAAATATAATTGTTACAATTCTTTTTTATTTGATGGAGGTTTAAAAAATTATTTATTATTTTTAAAAATCAACTTTTAAATGTTTATATTTACTAGTAAATTTTAACAAAAATTCCATTTTATAAAATTTTTTTATATCACTATTGATTTTTAAAAAATGTAAATTAAATAATAATTGATTGCTTGATTATTATTTATGCAAACCTAGAGTTTTACTAGTCTTAAAATGTGGACTTAACTTTTCAATATAACTATTAATATTTTTTCAAACTAAATTTAGTAATTGTTATTCGTTTTCGGTATGATTCTTTAATGGTTCAATTTATAGTATTTTTATGTAAACTTATTATAGCAAATAAATAAATAAAAAATAATTGCACATGCAAATTTGTTAAAAATGTGAACATAATAGTTTAGAGAATATAATGATAAATAAAATTCAAAGCGAAAACAAACGAAATTGACATCCTATGATTATTTAGAAAAAAAAATATCTTATTTAAATTATATTAAATTTAAATAAAAAATAATACTGATATATAGATCTAAAAATTATAAAAGTATTGAGAATTTTCTAAAATAAAATTAGAAAAAATGATTGATATTCTCATAAGAAACGATCTGTAAATGATTATCTAATGATGGGTTTAATAATAATATATGCCTGAAGTTAATATTATTAATTATCAAATATTTAGAATTTTAATTGGAAAATATATGGATTAAGAAATTTCATCGAAAAAAAATAAATTGAAAGATAAAAGTAAAGCAAAGAAAAGCAGATACTCGATTATTCAAAAACTTTGTTTTACTACTTTAATAAATTTGTAATCTTTAATTTGATCATGAATTTAATCAATTACGATTTAAAAATTACATGAAATTCATCAGTCAACCTTTAAAAAAATTCTTTTTTTAATGTAGTTTTTACCTTATTTATTACTTTACTTTATTCACTTTTTGTTTGTTTGTTTCTTTGTTTTAAAAATATTATGAAGATTAAATTGATTATTGATGACAAATAAAATAAAAACAAACACGCGAATTAATTTGTTAATAAAAATAAAAATGTATAGATATATATATAGATAGATGAGTGAATGAATGAGTATTGATTGCATTTTGATTGCATACAAATATAAATATAATTACGTTTATAGTTTTTTGTCAAGCAAAATATATTTGAACAAATAAACAAACAAAAATGAACGAACAATTATTATCAAAGAGTTTGTTTGTTTGTATTTATTTATTTGTTTATGAATGTATGCGATTCTCACAAGTAATTAATTGGATCATAATAATAATTAAGATTATTTAGAATACAACAAACAAATTATATTATTAATCAAAATCAAAGGGAAGCAAATATTTAATTTTTTTACTGCTGAATTGAAATAAATAATTGAAAGTCTTAAGAATATAATTGCTTCTAGCATTCTTTTGTATTTATTAAAAAACAAATAAAGAGTAAGTAAGTAATTAGCTAAGGAATTAACAAAATTAGAGAATAGTCCTCTCTGTATTTGTTTGATTTAGACATTAACCTACTACTTGTGTCCGATTCTTTGAATTAAACTGGCATTTAAAGCGAATTGTTACCAATTTTAGCAACTTTTAAAATAAATTTTCAAATTGAATACCAAAATTAGACATCATTAAAATAGCAAAGGGAGCATTTAATTGAAATAAGCATAAACGTGAAGATATAAAATGAAAACAAATAAATTTAGAAGAGTATAAGTAAAGAATGGAGATTATGGAATTAATTTGACTCTAAAAGATGAAATTAAGACTGATTTAGGTGGATAGATTATGTATTATACAGTACAAGAAAATACAAATTAAGTCGTCAAGCTGATGAATCTTAGCGATGAAAATAATTATAATCTGTTTTAGCAGGAAGTATTTGCTTGGAATAGAATGAAAGAAGAAAAGCCCAATATTCCTATTAAGCAGACCAAGTAAGCTCCTTAAACAAAATAATATTTTTTCAAAACTTTTTTTATTTTATGGTTTTTCTTCCTTACTTTAGTAGAACAAAGTTGCATGAAGCTTTTTAAGCTAGCCATCACAATTGTCAACATTTTTAAGATAAATTTAATGTTTTTGTTACTTAGAGAATATTAGACGACAACATTTTTAAATTTCTTGGATGATATCATAAAATTATAATGCAAATTAAATATTAGTTTGCTTCAATAGCTTCATCATAGTAAAATTATGAAGGAATAATGCAAAAAAAAATTCACTAAAAAACATCGAAATCCTATTGATTTTTTGGGAAACATTTAAAATGTTTACAAATTTGAATATAACAAAAATAAAGTTTGCATTTATTACTCTGCTAACAATAGTTCAATATTGCAATATGTTTGTTTATTGAGAAAAATAAATATATTTTAAGGCAGTAAAAGTTTGATAAAAGTGAATATTTTAAGGAAAAAATTAGTTTTATTATATGAAGAATTTCAAATAGAAAATCAATTTAGAGTTAAGAATTTTTTTATAATAAAAGAGAAGGGAAGTATGACTAGTTTCCGAATATAGTAGATACTAAAGCAGCCTTTAGGATGATATTAAAGGATACAGAATTTGGAATATTTGTTATGGAGCATTGTCCAAAAGGAAGTTTAGATTCTATTTGCATCAGACTTCCTTCGTATGCTTTAAAAGAGATCTAAATAATGCGTATAATTAGAGATATTTTATAAGGAGTTTAGTATTTACACATGAGGCAAAACCCTTTAATTCACCGTAATTTAACCATGCAAAATATCCTTTTAGGAGAAGATAATAATTATAAAATCACTAACTTTTCGTATGTCACTACTCATAGAATATAAAACGATGATTTCGCTTCTTTACAAAATGAAATTAAGAAAAATACTACTGAAGGATATAGAGCACCTGAGCAAATTCATTTGTAAAGTGGCTATCCTATCAATGAAAAGGTAGACATATTTGCTGTGGGTGTTATACTCTATATTCTTTGCTTTAACAAAAAACCTTTTCAAAATTAAATATCAGTACTCAATGAATAAGTCGATATACCAGATTTTCCTAAGTATTCAGCTAATGTTAATACTGTTCTCTAGAGGATGTTGTGTAGAGATCCTAATTAGCGAGCAAATAGCTCAGAATTACTTTCGTTTGTGCTTCAAGCATGGCCAGATTTAAAAATTTTGCAGTCAAAAACAGGACTGCTGGATACAGACATATTTAAGCAGGCAGCTGAAAAAGAAGTCAAGCCTACCATGATTAACAAATTTAAGAAAATGATTACACTTAAGCTTATAAATAAACGAACAAAAGGTTGGATTTTGGCAGCTCTAGAAGAAAATGAAAAGGGACCCAAACAAAAATATATGAGACTGTTGATTATTAAAGCATGGTAGAAGACTGATAAAATTGAAAAATTCTACGATCATTTTAACATGTTTTTAACTCCATAAAATGTTTAAAATACAATTATAGCTCTTAAATCGCTTATACTACTCCATAATTACATCAAAAAAGGACCACCTGAAGCTTTAAGCAGTGTAGGAAAGAAAGTGTCAGCAGTTAATGTTCTCAAAAAAATTATAGAAACTTGGTAAAATATAGATCCAAGTGATGACTCTAAAGACAAAAAGCGTTCTGTATTTACAACAAAATTAATTAACATGTATTCCCAAAGACTCAAAGAAAAAATGAACTTATGTGTTTCTTATTGTTCTTTAATTGAAGGCAACTTTTCATTGAAACCGTTCTTTGATAATATGAATAAAAACTTCAAACCATTAACCCATAAGCTTATTGAGGACTTGCTAAAATATATGGCCTCGCTGCTGGCATTTTCTCAAGAAATTTTAAGTTAGAATTAATTAATGGAAATTTAAGTTTCCCTTATGATTTAGCTAGTTGATGAAATGTATTGCCTTCTGAGCGCTCAAACTCATTTACTTACCGCTTTCATTACTTCCACAAATTACCTTTCCAAAAATATTGATCGTGGAAAGCTATTTGCTAAAGTAAAAGATTTCAAAGTAAATTTTGGACGTAACTTCGAATCAGCTAAATAATTCTTCAGAAAGTGCTAAAATGCTCTTTCTTAGTCAACTTAAAAAGATTTTATCCCAAATATAGATTCAAAAGTGGTTGAATACATAAACAACCTTCCTTGTATGCAAGACCTGCAAAATGAGTTCAATTTGTTTGAATTTTTAAATTATAAAAAGAGTATTTATGGAATAAAATTGCCTTTATCGTATGGAGCAACTATATAAACAAATAACAACCAATCTGAAGAGATGAAAAGAGAAATGGAAAACGTCATTAAAAAGCCTCCTACAAACTAAAAGTTGATAGTATAGTTAGGTAATTAATTAATTAATTAAATTTAACTTTAAACGCTCTATTTTGTTTTTCATAAAAAATTAAGCTTTCATAATAAATTGAAAGAATTTGGAAATTTAATTTATTAATTTTAATGAAAAGATGATCAAAAGACAACTAGCAACAGTAATTCAAACAGCTAAGAAACAAAGGAAAAGAATTACGATTTCTAAAAACAATTCAAAAAGCGTAATTAATTAATTAGGGGAGAAAAAAACTTATTAAGCGATTAAGATAATGATGATTATAACATGGATGAGTAACAAGAAGGTTAAGGTATTACAGACTACACTCCGACATACAAAAATCCAGAGCAAAAAATTATATAAAACCACTTAGTAGATACAGCTTAGATTATGTAAATGAAACAAAACTAACTTAGTTAATCAGCAAATCTAGGTAACATCAATGATGCAAATAAGAAGAACATACCTGTAAGACCATCAGCTCCTACTATTCCAAATGCTAAAAAGAATAATATTATCAATTAAAATTCAAAAAGAAACTCTAATAATAAAGGAGACTATTTGATGGAAGACCAAGACGAGTTTGATGAAGAAAACCCTAATATTTAAAATAATAATAGTGACAGTGATGAGTTAGAAGATACTCAAACAATTAATGACAACAATTAAAATTATAATGACATATTAGATTAAGATGATGAACAAGAGAATTTTTAGTTGGAATTTACTCACTAGTCTCTAAATAAATAGCAGTATTCTTAAGGAGAGATGAACTATGAAAAGATGCCTTCTAATATTGATAAATTTAAGAATATGAATTTTATAGATTACAATGATATGAATAATAATCTTAATAATTAAAATTAGAACAACTTCCAAAATAACAACAATATGCTGGCTTCAAATCCTAATATGATCAATAGCAATCCTCTAAGCAATAACTTAGGAGGTGTAAGCAATAACTTTTAAGATGAATTCCATGATTTTAATAATTTTTAGAACTTTGGCTTGAAACACTCCTAGAGCAATATATTAAATGTGAATAATAATACAACAAATAACAGCTTTTAAAATAAAAACTTCAATGATTTTAATTTCAATAATTTTGATAACTCTACTTCTGGTTTTGTGAATAACAATAATGCTTATCCTATCAATAATACTAATAATGTTAATGGGAATTTTGGAAATATAACTTAAAATCGTAAGACTAGTTCAAATATTCCTGCAAGCTAAAATAACAATAATATGGCTTTTAGTCAACCTAATAATATTCAAAGAAATAATAACTCTGCCCAAAAAATAAGTCCAGTCTAAAATAACTTTGTTGATTTCGGATAGTACAATAACAATAATAACAACAATACACCACCTAACTATTAATAAAATCCAAATGGCCAATAATCTTCTGCATAAAAAACAGGTTAAAATCAATATGACTTTACATTTTAAAACTAAAACGCAAACAACCAATAAAAGACAGGAAATAGAGTTTAGATTAAATTTGAATTAAAAGAAAATAAGGGAGGCTCAATGGGAAACTCGCAGTAATTCAATAACCTACCTAATCATCAGCCTCACTCTTAATCTTTTCATAATGGTACTAATTAACAAATGCATAACTAACTATAATAAAAATAATAGTAAGGCAGTTTTGGAAATTTTTAAATGAACAGAGTTGGTTCAAGTAATCCTTCAAAATCACCAAACAACTATTTCGAAGAGTTCAATTTTGTTAATTAAAATAATTAAAATTTAAACAATAATGCTAATCAAAATGCTAACAACACTTATAATTTTTTCAATTAAGGATTTAATAATTAACAACAACAATAATTATAGGGTGTTTATGGCATGAACCAGTAGCAATAAATTCAGAATAAATAGCAGGTTAACAACTTTTTCAATCAGTAGGGTCAATTAGGTTAAAACTAAAAATTAAATCAGTCCTAATTCTAGCAAAGAACTTCTTAATCCTTTGCTAATAATGCAGAAGAATTCGATGTTAGCGAAATGGTAGAAAACAATAAAGCCATCGAATTTACAAATGCAGCATCAATTAAAAGAAATGATTTGAACCAACTAAATTAAATGAGCTCATAGATCAATGCAACTAATAACTAAGTCAACAATGGCAATCTAATGAACAAAGACCCAGTGTAAAATATATTTTTGAACAAAACACAAATATTTATTAAAAAATAATTTAACTAACTATTATTATTACTAATTAGCTTACAATCAGTCAGTTCAACTTTCTCATCAAATAATGAAAACTTGATTGAATTGAAAAACTTTATCATTAATCGTGTTAAGCATGGTAATTAATATTAAATGATATTTATTTTCATTCAAAATATTAAAAATTACTTTTTAAAATATTTCATAGATCCTAAATAGCTTATTGTAGATTTTCACAGTATAACCTTTGGCAAAAAAATTGGTTCTGGTAATAAAATCAAATAATTTCTTTCTTTTAAAAAAAAGTTTATCTTTTAAATTCATAAAAAATTTGTTTTAATAATTAAGTAAAATTTATTTTCAATTAAAAATTTTGTTTTTATGAATTAAGTTAAATAAATTGAATTATTTCTAAATTAATTTTTTTTGATTTTAATAAAAGGTCATTCTGGAAAGGTCTTCTCTGGTGTGTTTAATAGTGTAGAAGTGGCTATCAAAGAAATGGAAGTGAACAACCTTAATGAAAGAAATTAGAAAGAGTTTTAGAGAGAAATAGAAACTCTAGTCAAAATATCACCTTAAATTAACCTAGTTTCTTTGATTGGAGTTGCCCAGAAAAAAGATAATTTTTATATTATTACTGAACTCTGCCATGGTGGAACTATGTTTGATTTACTTCACAGAAAACACAGTGTCCCAATTCCTTGGTTGCATAGAGTAAAAATGTGTAAAGACATAGCCACAGGTATGATTTATCTTCATTCATTAGAGCCTCCTATCATCCACAGAGATCTAAAATCTTTGAAGTAAAAATAAATTTTAGCTTGTTTAAATTTTATTTTATTTAAAAATATTCTCATTTCTAAAAAAAATGTATTAAATTAGTCTTTTGCTCGATGTTCCTTATCAAGAAGATTCTTTTGATTATCATGTAAAAATAGCTGATTTTGGTTTAGCAAGAACCGAATCAAAAGATGAAATGACTTAAGTGTTGGGAACTTTCGTAAATTTATCAAAAATTTTATTTATTTTTAGGTTAAATTAATATTTTTCATAAAGCACTGGATGGCACCAGAAGTCTTTGATAACAAGCAATATACTATAAAGGCAGATGTTTATTCTTATGCAGTAAAATTAATTGATTCATTTTAAAAAATATTTGTAATTTTTAAATATCACTCATCAATAAATAGATTGTGCTTTGGGAATTCATATCAAGAAAAACTCCATATTAGAAGATGAGTACTGTGGATATTATGAAAAATGTATGTGAAGGAAAAAGACCAGGTCTCGGTCCTGAATTCATACCAAAAGACTGTCCCCCTTCTGTAAGATTTTAATTAAATATAATTTTGAGAGTTTAATTTATATTTAATTATTATTAAAAAGCTTATCGATTTGATGAAAGACTGCTGGGAGTAAGACCCAAATAAAAGACCTGATTTCAGAGAAGTTCTAGAACGACTCGAATATATTGAAAACGACTTATAATTAATTAGAAATAGAGCATCAACAAATTCAAGACCAGCTCCTCCTGCTGTTACAACTATAAATAAATCAATGTCATAGTAACCACCTAAACCTCAAGGCACTTACTCTTAGCCAGCAATTAACTATCCCAACCAAATGGCAGTAAATTAAAATAATTAAATGACAGTCAATCAACCTCTATCAGGAAGGCAGTTAAATAATTACCAATAAGTTTAGCAATCTTAATTATAATAATAAACTAACTAATATGGAGGATTTGCTTAGTAAAACATGTAATAATAACAGTAAAATGTTTAGGTGTACAAATAATGAGGAATGAAAGAATAAGAAATTGATCAGATTTATTTTTATTCATTCAATTACCTTACTACTTACTAATCATCCATCCATCCAATGCTATAGTTAGCTTTAAAAATCCTTTATTTACTAAAAAATTAATATATTAACAAATATTTAACTAAATTGGTTGATTGATTGACGAGTTTTTAAAATGTAAAATCAAATAATAAATAAATAAATAAGTAAATAAATTAGATATTTCTTTTCTATAATGTTTCAATAATTAATTCAGCATATTTTCTTACTCTATATGATGCTATAAATAAATATTTATCATGCATTCATACATACATACAGATTGAATCTTTCTACAATGCCAGCCTATATAATAAAATAACTAATGTTTTGTTTCATACATACAAAAAATAGCAATTAATTAATTACGGATTGAACAGATAGAAATTAGTCTACATTTTTATAAAAATATTTTTTCATTTTAATTATTTCAATGATTAACAAGATTAGAAATTTTGATTTTAAATAAAAACTCAAAAACTAAGTTGAATCGATAAATTGCGAACATAAAAACTAACAATAAACAAAAGGTATCAAGTTAGAGCAAAATAATATTTTGAATCAAAAAATATTTTAACTAGTTATATATATCTATCTATCTATTTTATATTTCTTTCTCTATCATGATTGAAATAAATAAAATTTGGGAAAACCTATACTAAATAGAAACAAATAAATACTGATTGACTGACTGATTTATATAAAATGAATGTCTAAAAAATTTAGATATGTCAATATGATCTTATCTTTATTATTTTATATTATTTTGTTTAAAATTTAAATAGTTTTGACTTTTTCTTATATTTTTCATTCTAAATGCTCCCTTTTTCTGATTGAAAATTATATCAATCATTATTTCATTATATTTTTAATTACTAAAATAGAATAAAAACAATTCCATTTTTAATCATCTAAAATTTTTAACTTGAACATCACTAAATTTTTAGCTATTTAGCAATATTTAACACATAAACAAAATGATTGAATATATTCAAAATTTAATGCTATTAAAAGCATTGAATATATTCATATTTAATGATTTTAAAAGCAATGAATATATACAATACCTACATCTTTTTAAAAAAAATAATTTTAAAATACTCGATTTAAAGTGAATAAATATGTATTATATTTACTTTACATCTAAAATTTAGAATTTATTTTATTGGAGAAGATAATTATTATTATGATTTAAATTACAAATGTTAAAACTATTTACAAAATATATTATTAATAAAGATAGTTTTATAAGTTTTACTTATTGTCAAAATTGTTTTATTTTTAAACAAACTAAATTTCACTTACTTAAATTTAAAGAAACCAATTTTCATTAATCTTGAATAGCAGCTAATTGATATTATAGTTATTATTGTTAATTTAAATTTTATTATTATAATTGAATGCCTTTCTAAATTTTGCTGATATTATTTTATTGTAGTAAATTCTTCATTTAGTTAATATTTGGTATTGTTTATTAATTTTGTTATTATTATTATTATTATTATTCAATTTTATTTGGAAGCTTATTCATCTATACAGAATTATTTGTACTATTGTTATGATTATTATTTAAATTTTAATTTTTAGTTAATTATGCTAGTTTTTAGTCCATATTCTATTAATTTTAAAAAATGAAAATGTTTGTTCAATCTATTTTTTTTAAATTAATTAATTTTTACCTCTTTCCACTTAGAAAAATTTTTATTGTTTATATTATCAATAACACCACGAACATTTTTAGTTGAATCATTTTCTTAAGGGATTTAGAAACCTATTAAAACACTTGATACTTTATGACTCTTCGCCTTTTTATTAAAAAAAAGATTATTTATTTCATTTTAATAAAAAACTAATTTTACTTTTTTATGATCTTTTTGCAAATTATCATCAAATATATATGGGTGTTTTATGTTTGTAACAAAATCTACATAGTTGTTCAGAGATTATCTATTTATTATTTAAAAAATATTTTGAAAATTTATCAATAACTTTATTTTTTAAGAATTTATTTGTCAGATGTAATTTATTTTGAATGTCTTACATGTATTCTGAATAATATTTAGTGTCCATGAAATAAGCTTTTACAAATAGTTAAGGAGTGTTTTGGATCCAATAATTTGATCGCATAGTAGAAACCCTTGAGTGATCCAAAGGGAGAGGTGAGATTTAAGAAAAAGATTTAGAAGGAGTAATTATGTTTTAGTGTTTTAGCTTACTTGCAGACATGGTAGAAGAAGGGCGAAAGTGATTTGTTTCTAGAGTTCCTGTTGCAAAAGAATTAGAGTAGATTTAATTTATATTTTTTTGGTTGTTGCTATCTAATTTGGCAGAATTTATTTAGAGCTATTAAGGGTTGTTATTCTAGCTTGAAGTGCTTCCAATGTTAGCACTTTCTATTGCAGGTGAAGCATTTGAGAATAATTATTTTGTTTTATTCAGGTTTAGCTAGAATGAGTGGTGATGCTATGGTATGGTTTAAGACATTTTCTAACTTTCATTTTAGTTTTAGTTGCTTTAACTTTATTGGCTTTATTATGAGAGATGAGAAGGAGAATTTACATTAAATATATTTTGTTGGGAAGATTATGATGATGTGCCGAATAGCAGTGGGTTTTATGTGATAGAATTAGAAGGTGTTCTTCTAATGTTAGAAGTATTGCCTGTGATTTGACTTATTCCAATAATTGTATCACTTTTTTTCTTTTTCCCTACGATTGATCCTGAATTAGTTCCCATTGATAAACCATTTAAATTTACTTAGTTTTAAGTGAATTCGTTTTGATTGTTAAATTAAAATTTTAACAAGTTGCTTAGCTTTGATTATTTTAAATGAGATTAAGTGGTAGAACTTGAAGGAGTTTCTACTAAACTTTGCTTTAAATGCAGGTTTTCACTGTTTCTATTATTTGGAATTTGTTGATTCTGTTAATTAAATGACCCATAAATATTTGCAGCTGTATTATTGTAAGAGTGGATTCCGCTACTTTATAGATTTGTTTAAGAAGGATTGCTCGATTTGATATCATCTTGATCAATTTATCTTAGTGAAGAAACTTTTATATCTGTAATATCTCCACTACTTTTATTTATTTGAGAACTAGCAGCAGCAGTATTATTGTTATTATTATTATTGGTAATAACTTGATTGTTGTAATAAGAACTATTGTTAGCATTTATTGGTTATTACTTTATATTGTTATTCAAAGCAGATCCAAGATTTGTATACTTAGCTGCTATTACTGAGATATCTTCATAATTCTTTGGGTGGCTTTGACGAGATTCGCTGTATCTATGTCCTTGTTGGGAGTTTATTTTTGGATTAGTTTCCACATTTTCATCTTGTAAATCATTTAGGTTTGTCTAGGAATCAGTTTAAAAATTGTTTGTGTGATTATTGCTCTTTAAATGTGTTTGTATTTCTTAATTTTCAGATCCATGATTTTAGTGAATTGGAATAGACGGCTTTTGTTAGTGATTAGCTTAATGCTTTAATTGAGCTTAATTATTTGAATTTTAGTCGTTTTATTTATTTAAATTTTCTACCATTCGCTTATATGCTTCTATTGTACTTTTATAATTTTCTATGCTAGATATTGGGTTTATCAAGTTTTATATTGAAGTAGATTGAGGTAGCTGAAATTGTTTATCATTTTATTAATTTTGAGAAGTCTGTTAGAACTCGCTATTTATGCTCCTATTTGCAAAACTATTTTGTTATATTTTTGCTTTGCTAGTGTTTTATATTTTGCTTGCAAGTTATTAAACTTAAGCTTGGATAACGTTAGATTAATTGAAATTTTGCTAATTTTAGTTTTAATTGCTCTTTAAGATTTCTAAAGTTGAAGACGCAGTGCTAGATTTGTAGTGTTGGTGTCCTTGATTTTGTTTACTTTGAGTGTTATTTGATTGGCTCAAATTAAAATTGTTTAATGTTTAAGACTAAGAATTAACATGAGATATAAAATTGCTTGAATTCTGGACATTGCTTTTATCTTGCGAACCTTAAAACCCTGAAGATGAAGTTGGAGTTCCGTTTATATAAGAAGGCTATATCAATCCAGATTTATCTGCAAAAGACTTTTTATTTAAAGTTATGCTTTAAGTCTTTGATACTTTAGAGCCTATTTGGCTGTTTACTTTATTTTGCTGCACTTACAGTTACTAAGAAAGCAATGGATTTTAAAGATTTTACATTTACTTTTACAAGTTTAAGTCATTAATATACTTGTTTGTTGGAGGCATTACGCTATTAGTTGCGCCACTCATCATATTCATAATAGTAGCTGCTGAAGCAGATAAATGCGGTGTATTTTAAGACTATGATTGTGATTATTCCTGTTATTGCTGCAGAAGAGGGAAATTATTATTTATAAAATTTTAATATTATGTAGAAGTATTTTGAGAGTGATTTGAGAATTGTTGCTAACTTTGTGAAATAGATTGAGGAGAAAATAATTTGGGTGGTGAGGAAACACCTTGCAGAGAATTATCTTACAAAATCAAGCTAGCTTTACCCTTATTCATTAAATTAATCAGATTACTATTTCCATTACCTGCATTTGTGGTTGTGTTTGCTGATATAGATTAAGAGAATTTTTCTCCCTTTTTCTACTAGTTAAGTAATTGATTTGTATTCTGTTGCAACTATTACTATTATTGATTTTAAATTTAAAAGTATTATTGCTACTATTATCCTTGAAAGGCTCTCCCTTTTTGGTTTTTAAGGTTCTATTAGATGTTAAATTATATCAAACTAAGATGCTAGTTAGAAGAGTTATTTGGAGACTAGTTTGATGAAGGAAACGCAAATGACATACTATTATTACCACTATTTATTTGAGAGAGTTCCTTTTAACTTCCTTGTAAGTAATTCTATTATAACTGGTTATGCGAATTCTAATGTAACTGCTATATCATCTGATTCTTTGAAGAACCTGCGTTTTGATGCTAATTAAGTAATTATTATAACTATAGATTTGAAAGTGATTGATTTGGACTATTCACATTATTTTAATAGTTTGCCATCATCATTTAAATTTGCGAGTTGGACATATTACTATTAGAATGTTCATTTATCTTCTTGTTATAATTCTAACTTTGAAAAATCTATTCCTAATTCACTTATTGCTAATTAAAAGTTCCATTTTATTGCATATTTATATTGCTAGATATTTAATGATGATGGTGCTCTAATTAATCAATATTCTAATTCTACTGCTTTATGCTGTTTGATCTTCCTTTACTGCTTTAGTTAGCTTAAGAGCTAGACTAGCTTTAATTAAGCAGAGACTATAAATTCTGCTATTTTGGCTGCTTCATTTATTCATTTTGCATTTTATAAGTATGTATAATTAAATTATATGTATGATTCTATGTTCAGCTAATATATAAAAAATATAGTCTTAAGATTTCTTAAATTATTAATTAAAGAATCCCTAATTAATTATCTATAATTTAATTAATGTATTTTTTAAAAATATTAAATTACAAACTATCATCATTATGATAATAATAACAATCACAAATAAATTGTATCATAGCTTGAAACCCCTCTTATCTATCTATCTATCAATTTGTTTATCTATCTATCTATCTATCTATCTATCTATCTATCTATCTATCTATCTATCTATCTATCTATCTATCTATCTATCTATCTATCTATCTATTGATTTATTTATTTATTTAGGTTTACTTTGAATATGAATTAATAATAACACCAATAATTTAATAAAAAACTAAACATTTATTTTTAACACAAATTATTAGTTTATGATTAATATTTGTTTCATATTTACTTAAAAATATCTAATAGAATTTAAATATTTATTAAATTTTAAAAAGTTAAATTCAAATAAATAATTACTGATCTAATAAATTAGGAAATGGCTTTCAATTTAAATTTATACAATAAAATCTCACATTATCTATATTATTATAAATCTAAATACTTTCTTCTTTTAAAAATTTAATTAAAATAAATAAATACTTTTTATTATTAAATTCAGTAAATCTTTAGTTAGCTATTCCTCAACCACTATATATATGTCTGAAGCCTAAACTGGTATTTTAAACAAAATACCCAAAATAGTGTCTATTAATTTTAATTATGATTTTAACTACATATAAATAAATGAAAAAAATATATAATTGTTAATTTATTTGAAACATCTTTATAAATATATTATATTTTTATGATAAATATTCAATAAATAAATATTAATCCTTAAATAATTGTTCAAATGCATAAATTCTTGATTAATTAATTTAAAGACGGTTTATTATTTTATTTTATCAATATTGTGTTTTAATAATTAAATAATTTATTAAAAAACATATAAATAAATACATAAAGTGTTTCTTAATATTTAAAATTTATTATTTTTTATAAGATGTAGCACATTTGTAGAATTTATGTTAATCTTTATTAAAATATTTAGATGTAATAAATTCTAGATATAATATTATTCTGATTTTATTATCTTAAAATATTTAGTCAAAATTATTTATCTTTAAAAGATTTATGTAAGCAAAATAACTAACCTTAATAAATATTTTTATCTGAAAAGATTATAAATAGTATGCATTAAATATATTTTATTTAATTCTTTTATCAAAAATTTAAGTCATGAACAAATTGGAAATTGTGGATGAAAATTATAAAATTAAATGAGGTATTTATCATAGTTGACGAATAACTGCATGCTGTTAACACTCCTATTTTTACATTATTTTAGAATAAGCAATAAATTTATATGTTTAAAAATATCTTGAGGACTCAGTAAATAACTTTAAACAAATATAGGCAACGCTTACTTAAATAATCTAAGATTATAAGTAAAAATATGAAAAAGAAGTTTAAAATTTCAATGATTAATAATAATTATTTTAAAACTAGCATTAAATTATAGAATAAAGATTTAAAGAATTAACTAACACGATGTTAAATTTGAATTAATATGAAAAATACAGTTAATAATTATAAATATTGAATCAAAAAATAGAAAAATTTGAAGATGAAAAGTAATAAAATCAGTTTAAGCTTAAAAGATTAAAAATAATGAGCAAAAACTAATTTAAGAAGCAAATTAAAAAAATAGTCAGCTTTAATATGAAGAAAATAAAATCAATATATAATCTTTGATCTTCTTTGAGCAAATAAATAAATATTTAACTTAACTTAAAAAATTTAAGATTAATAGACTTAAAAAAGGTGTGAAGGAAATGATTATTTTAAATACTGAATTTTAAAATAAAATTCTTTTAGAAAATGAATTAAATAATATTTTTAGTAATCGCTAACTTTCAAGTGAGATAGTTAATTATATCTTTTCATAATAGTTTTAAGCTGAATAAACTATAATAATTTAACTAAAAGAATATATTATTGAATAAGTAATTGAAAAAATGAAATAAAAATTAAAATTTTTTATCAAATAAATATGATTCATTTATCTATTCTAGATAGAGTTAAGTATTTATTTTTCATTTTTAATCTTAAATTATGGGCTATTACTTTTTTGCTATAAATTAAAAAAATAACTTATTATTATAAGTTTTAATTTTCAAAATACTTTTTAAACCATCAATTTTAATATTTTTTTTAATTTTTCATTTTTAAAAAAATTGAAAAACTATCAATAAACTCTACTCTTTATTTTAAGCAAACTAGAAATTAAAACATTTTATAAATGATAAAAATTATCAAATAAATAGAAATTTTTAAAAAAATTTGATTTATGTTTTTAAAGATTAATGATTATTAAGCAAATAAGGTAAAAATAAAAAATTTTTTAATAGTTTTAATGAGTAAATTATTTTTTAAATTAAGAAATATATTTAATTACCCAAATTTTAATGAAAATTACTATTAAAAAGCTTAATTTAAAGAAAAATAAAGGATTTATTATATTTAATATTCTAATAATAATTTGTGGTATATATTAATTAAATAAATATAATAATATTAATTGACGTTTATGATGTCTATCTTTTTTATAATAAATATTAATGCTTAAATAATTGTTGAAATACATCAATTCTTGATTTGTTAATTTAAAGATGATTGATTATTTTATTTTATCAACATTGTATGGTAGCAATTAAATAATCAATATATAAACACATAAAGTGATTGTTAAAATAGATTGATTTTTTGTAATGAGATAAAGCGTAATTACAAAATTTATGTTAGTTTTTATAAGGTAATAAATTGTATATATATAATATCATTCTGATTTTATGATCTTAAAATATTAAATTATAATATTCTTTAAAATCTAAATAGATTTATGTAAACTAAATAACTAACTAACTAACTAACCTTAATTACTATTTTTATCTTAAATTATGGAAAGCCGCTTAATTTATTAAACTAGACTATAATATATGTGTATTAAGCATATTTTTAAAGTTCAAATATTTTAGATTTTATGAGATTATATATTTATATAAATTTAATTCTTTTATAAAAAGGTTAAGTCATTACGAAATTTGAAAATTATAATATTTATTTTTTTAAATATTCTAATAAATTAGTATTCATCTTAAATATTCTAAAAATTAGTATTTTAAATATTTTAAGAAAATAAAGGAATTGAAATTGGTAACAGGTCTGGCAATATAATTTAATAAATAAATAATTATCAAAAAAAAAAAAATTATCTAAAAAAAATAAAAATGATAAGTAAAGATAAGTTTGAGTAAACAAGTGATATTTTTACTTGTTTGAAAGAGCTAAACGTAGAAAAGTCCAATAAAATTAATGAAAATGATATTAAGACATTTTAAGAAATTATTTGTGAAGTAAAGAATTCTAAGTTATATTCGAAATGGAATAAAAGTGATATTTTAAGATGGTCTTAGAAAATTTAATCCTAGGATTTACAAAATCTAAACAAATAAACTCTTGTTGAAGTGCTTTGCGTTCTTGATAGAGCTGTTGAATTAGATAAGAAACACTAGATTAGAGAAGTTCAAATGCTTTCTTTACTTTCTTTACTTTGCAAAAATGAAAACTAAGGAAGAATACTTTAAATCCTTACTGGCTAAGGTAAAACATTGATTATAAGTTGCTTGGCTGTGTTACTAAGTTTGCAGGGCTGTCAAGTTGATATTGTTACTAGTAATGATGTTCTTGCTAAAAGGGATTCTTAAGAATTAAAATCATTTTACTCATTATTCAACCTAAAGTGTTCCCATAATATTTAAAAAGAAGAAAAGAAATAGAAGAAATAAAAAAAAGCTGAAAAAGGTTCATAAAAGTTTGTAGAAGAAGATGAAGAAGAAGAAGAAGAAGAATAAGAAGAAGAGATAAAATTTGATGAAGAAAATAAAAGAAGAGATTTATAAAAAGACTTGCTTACATAGAATGAAAACGATGACACATAAAATATGGAAGTAGAAGAATAAGATGGGACAGCTAGTTGCTACTAAAATGACATTAACATTGTATATGGGACAGCTCACTTTTTTTAAGCAGACATACTAAAACATGAATTTTACAAAAAAGGAAATAGAGGATCAAGGAGATTTGATTAAGTTATTGTTGATGAAGTTGATAGTATGCTTGTCGATTCAAGAAATCACAGAACATTGCTAGCTTCAGAATAATCAGGGTTTAACAAGATCATGCTAATAATTTAAATGATTTGGATAGAATTAGGCAAAATTGAAGATTTAATCAATCCTAAAACTCTTAAAAAATGAATAGTAGGTAAATATGAAGCAGCAGAAGAAGACGCTTCGGCACATTTAGTTAGAACGATAGTGGTATTTTTAGGAGATAAAAATCGCTAAAATTGCTTTGCGTCTTCTATGCAGAGTTTCATAATTGATTATATCAATTATAAACTTCCTATTTGGGCAGCTAATGCAGTTCATGCTAAGTATAAATTCACTAGGGACGTTCAGTATATAGTCAAAAATGGAAAAATTCTTCCTTTGGATTATATAAATACAGGTGTTACTCAAATTAATACTTAGTACTAAGACGGTATCCACTAATTCTTGTAATTAAAAGAAAAGGTTCCTTTAACGAATTTAAATCTTGTTACTAATTATTCATCAAACATTAATTTTTTCAGGAGATATCATTCAAACCTTTATGGACTGACAGGGACCTTAGGAACAGAAAATATTCGTAATTTTCTTAACGAGACTTACAGTGTTGATTTTCTTTACATTCCACCTTTCAAGAAAAGATAACTAACAGAGCTATTTCCTTACTTGGAAGAAAATAAATAAAAATGGTAAAAAAAAGTTGCTTAAGATGTTGAATGGGCTTGTATTGAACAGTAAAGATGCTGCTTGGTCATCTGCAAAAGTATTAAAGATGTTGATGAAATTTACAAACTTATTACAGATAGAAAAGCAATAAAATCTCAGTTTATATATAGATACATTGATTCTGAAGACAGTGAATCAGAAAGAGAAATTTAAAAATATACTAAACCAGGCTATGTTATTATATCAACTAATCTCGCAGGAAGAGGCTGTGATTTAAAAATACCAGATATAGTTGAGTAAAAAGGAGGATTGCATGTCATAGTTACTTTTATTCCTGAAAACTCTAGAGTACTTGAATAAGCTTTTGGAAGGGCAGGTAGGTAAGGCTAAAAGGGTTCTGCAAGAATGATAATTGAAAGCAGCATT
This sequence comes from Tetrahymena thermophila SB210, assembly GCF_000189635.1. Lineage (NCBI taxonomy): Eukaryota > Ciliophora > Oligohymenophorea > Hymenostomatida > Tetrahymenidae > Tetrahymena > Tetrahymena thermophila. The sequence goes on along the minus strand of NW_002476438.1, from coordinate 403,940 downwards.
CTCAATCAGCTAAAAAAATATTTGAACATATAAGATGATACCGATGGAGAATATTTTAAATAAAAACTCAGTGTAGAATTGAAAAATTAAATTTTGAAGAAAATAGAAGAAGAGGAAAAACATTAGCTTTCAATCGCTAAAGAAGAAGTCAAAAAAATAGAAGAATAAGATGAGCTCTTTAAAAGATTTTCAAACCAAATTAACAGCTGGAAAATTAATTACAAAGAAGATTATCTTATCTTTAAAGCTCTTGAGTTTAGATTTGGGCTTTTTTTAGACATCCTAAATGAAAAACAAAAGAAAGATCTCAATGAAATGTAATAAATGCAAGAATCAGGAAGCAAAAGTTTATTGTATTTCAAAAAAGACATTGAAAAATTTTTCTCAGATATTGAAAAAGATTACAAATAAGGTTAAATACTTATTAAGCCAGAAGATTTGTTATACAAAAGTTGCATTTCTTTAATGAAAAAAGAAGATTCAGCTTCTGAACTAATATAATAAGCAAAACATATGGATTAGCAAAATCCTATTCCTCACTATCAATAAATTATTAGCCACATTTAGAATAAAGAATTTAATAAAATTGAACCAGAGTACAAACAATTTAGAGAAAAGATAGAAATCAAAAAAGAAGAGCACTCTATGTTGAGAGTAGCAGTGTAAAATAGTAAATAAATACGATAATAATAGTTAAGAAATTAATTAGAATAAGAAATTAATCTACTTGGTAACATAGAGTAAGATCTTTTTCAATTTAACTAGGAGCTTAATATCTAACCAATTCAATTTCAGCAATTTCAAAATTAAGCATTTCAGGCAAGGAATTTGAATTTAAGTTCGTTAAATAACTTACAAAATAATTTGAATCTACCATAATAGTAAAAATATATGATTTAAAAACTTAAATTAGAGTAAATCGAAAACTAAAAATAAGTAATAAAGGATTTATAAATAAAATTAGATGAATTAAAAACAAATGAAAAGTAATTAGAAATTAATATGATTAATGATGAGAAACATCTATAAGTTTATTAAGCTATTTCTAAATAACTTGAAGAAAATCTTTCATAATTAAATAAAATAAGTGGATCAGAAGATTATGAAATTAATGTTGATTTCGAAAATGCTTCAGAACTTAAAACTTACATGCCAGATTATGATGGACTCTTCCAAGATATCACAGAATTAGAATAAATGTTGGCTAATGACGGATTACCCTTAATTGGAAAAGTTTAAGCTAAAAAAAAGAAAAAGAGATTTTGGGGATGGATAGTTAAATTGGTAGCTGGGGTTGTATAAATTGTTGTTGGAGCAGCTCTAACTTACTTTTCTGCTGGGGCTGCCTCTAGTGTAGGAATAAGTTTGATATTTGAGGGATGTGTGGATGTGTTTCAAGCAATTAAAGCTGGTATTAATAACGAAGATGTAGATTTAGGTTAGTACTTTTAAAATAAGGTTGTGTCTCTATCACTCGCATGCGCCTTAGCTGGCTCATAAGCTCTAGCTGAAACTGGTTAGCTTTTTAAATAGGGTGCTGAGTATGCAGCTAAAAATGGTATTTTGAACTCGACTAAAAAGTTACTTTCTTCAGAAGTAATATTGGGTGGACTGAAAAAAGCTGGATAAAAAGCTATCGAGCTTAATAATATTTAAATGATTGGCGGCCTTATATCAGCAAGAATGTAATAAACAGATATAAGGTAGAAAACTTAAGAATAAGTAAATTAGGAAGATGAACAAGAATAAATTAATGAAGAACAAAAGCAAAATTTTTAAAAAAAATTAGAATAAATTAAAAAATCGAAAGAATTAAAAAATTAATTTATTAACATCCAAGAAAAAGAAAGATAGTACCAATAATTCTTAGAATCAATACGTGATGAAGTTGAAAGGATTGCCAATTAAGAAGTTAGGATGAATTATTCAGATATCTTAACATAATTAGTATTTCTTATTAAATCTAACCCAGAAAATAAAAGCAAGATAGAAAATCTTTTAAATTACAGTTACTTATCAATTGACATTGAAAAAAAAGACTAAATATTTGAAAATGCTAGCTAAGCCCTTATTTAATCTAATTTTAATAGAACAAAGGCTTTGATTAATCTTAAACCTTGCTTACAATAATTACTAGATGAGCTGTTTATGAAAGTTGATGAAAAAATGAGTACTAAAGTTTCTATTTTTAAATTTATTTTAGAGAAAGCAATGACTTAATATGCTTAAAAAAGAAAGTAATATCTTGAAGACTCAGTAAATAATTTTAATCAATTATAAATAAATGTTGATTAATAAATGTAAAAATAAAAAAAAACATTTGAATAAGAAGTTTAAAGCCTCAAAAATTCATAATAATTAATTTAAAATAGGCATTAAAATATAGAATAAAGATAAAATGAATTAAAAAACATGAGTTATGGTTTGAATTAATATGATTAATATGCAGTTAATAATTATAATTAGTAAGTACGAAATTTGACTTAGGAAATAGATAATTTTAACAATGAATAGTAACAAAATAATTTAAAAGTTTAACAGATTTAAAACTATTAGCAAATGCTAGTTAATGAAGCAAAATAGAAAGAAAATCTACTTAAAAATGAACAATAAAAAATCTAAAATCTTTAATTTTCTATAAAAAAAGAAATAGAAAACTTAGTTTAAAAAATTTAAGAATAATAGACTTAAAAAAGGTATGAAGATATCTTGATAAGTATGTAAGTATTTAATTCAGACAAAATTACTTTAAATAGGGGATTTTATAAAAAAACACTTTTAGAAAATGAATTAAATAATATTTTTGGTAACCGCTAATTTTCAAGTGAGATAGTTAGTTACATCTTTTCATAATAGTTTTAAGCTGAATAGACAAAAATACTTTAACTAAAAGAAGAGTTTATTGAATATGTGACTGAGAAAACTAACGATAGAGTTATTATGCCAATGCTCCAACAAGCTTATAATAAGTTAATTAAATAAGATATTACATTAGCTGAGTCTAGAATTAAATAGTTAGCAGAAGAAATCAATAAAAACTAATGAAAGTTGATAAATTCTTAAATTAATTTATATACTTTCTTGATAATATGAAAAAATTCTAAAAATAAAAAATATTGTTGTCAGTTTTTTTTTTAAAAAAAAATAAATTTATTTTGTTATTAGTTTTTTAAAAACAAATTTTGGAAATCATTCAAGGAATAAATAAGCCACATTTATAAATTAAAAATTTTTTCTGAAATATAAATTAAGATTTTTTTATGAAATAAGTATGATTCATTGATTTATTCTAGATAGATATAAGTATTTATTTTTCAATTTTAATCTTAAATTATGAGCATTTACTTATTTTTCAAGTTAATAAATTTAAAAAAAATAACTTACCAGAGTAAGTTTTAATTAATTTTCAGAATAATGTTCAAATCATCAATTTAAATATTTTTTTAATTTTTAATTTTTAAACAATTTAATAAACTTTATTACTTTATATTTTAAAAAAATATTATTTAAGAAAGAAATTTACACATTTTTTTAATGATAAAATTATCAACTTAAATCATTTATTTAATTAATTTTACTTTTATTGGTAAATTTCATATTTTAAATAAAATATTATTTTTTTTGAATTTTTGAATTTTTTCATTTTTGGGTTTGTTGTGTTTTTTTTGCTAGTTAAAAAATAGTTGTTAAATTTACAATTTTCTGAAGATAAGATTTATTGTTACGAATTTAATTTTTTAGAATACTGTTTTATTCCATGTAACCAAAAAACCAGTTTATGCCTTTTTAACTTCATTTTTTCAATATTTAATTTATTATTGATATATAAGCAATCAAACTTTGATAATTTAATTTCAACACAAATTAATCAATATACTAAATAAGTTGAAATATATAGAGCAAAATAAATAAAATTATATTTTTTTTATATCAAGATTTCAGCAAAGCATAAATGGAATTATCAGATACAAAGAGCTAAGATCGCTACTCCATGACGGATACAGTCAATTCAGGTATGTATATTTTGAAAAATATTTGAAAGCTCATTTTTTATTCTTAAAAAGAGGATCTTAACGAGCGCATACAAGAAATAATTCGTTAACATTATGGACAAAAAGAGTAATTTAAAATAGAAGTAAAACAAGATATTTAATTAAAACTTATAATACTATAAAACAGTATGGTTTCAGAGGGTAGAAAGAGATCTTTTCCTTTAATGAAATCTAGTAGCAAAAAGAGATAAATCACTCCAAAAAAAGTAATATCATCTGATCTTGAGGATATTAATGACCAAAATAGCATGTTAAAATAGTAAAAAGGCAAAAAATTATCTTTGTAAAATCATTTAATTTGCTTATCGCCAAATGATCAAAAATATCTTAGCTCAAAAAAAAATTAAGATGAATTATCTAATAAAAAAGCAAATTAATATTCATCCAATAATAATTCATTAATGAAGTATTCGCCTTCTACTCAAGCTGCTATCTATGAGAGAAGCGATATGAAGGATATTGATTATCAAAATACAAATTAATACTTGGTAGAAAATGGATTTTCTTCAAGAAAGCAGCATTATTTGGAAGCAAGTGCTATACATGAAGATTAAAACGAGAGCGACCAGACAATAGTAAATCATAGCAGCTCTCAAACTAAAATAAAAACAATAAATTTTGGCACTTAATAGCACACCTAAAACTCACCTGTATTCTCTAAATCAATAAATAGCGAGGCAGGACATTACAAAACATTCAACGAAGAAGACAGCTAAACTGATATCAAAAACCTGATAAATAAACTTGATAAGTAAGGTAATCGTAATAATAACATGACGCAAAATACTTCTTGTTCTTTTTTGAATGGTGGAAGTGCCACAAAAACAACTTCTAATAAATGTTAATTAAATAAAGAATAGCAAATAATTTCACAATTTTCCTAACAGAATTTATCTGAAATTTTGCCTAATTACTTATTCTAAAATAATTACTAATAACAGTCGAATTTGCCTTCTTTGTTACAGCAACAAAAAGATTATGAATCAAATTAAAGTGCTCATAGAATTGCTGCACAAACAAACTGCATCTAAAATTTAGAGCTATCATAAAGTCTGCTTTCAGAAGCCATTAAAAAGCTAACCATAAAACAGCTTACAGTAAAAACTTAAAATCAATTATTATTTTGAAATTGCAATTTCAATTTTAAAAATAGGCAATTAAAATGATGGTCAAACCGCTTGAATGTGTTTAATAAATTACCAACTGTATAGTTTCTTTAGTGAAAGATGGGAGAAGAATTGTAGAGAGCTTTGATGTAAACAGATCTACTTAAAAAACAGAACCTGATGAAGATGAGGTAAATAAATAAAAAAATTAATAAATAAATAAAGAAAGAAAGAAAGAAAGATCGTTTATATTTTTTATAATTATAATTCAATGAGTTTATCTTTAAAATCAGTTTTAAATAAAGAAATATATTTTTTATAATATTTTTAATATTTTATTTAATAAATTGATAATTTAAAAATAAATAATTGAATTAAAATGTTAAATGGTTAAAAATAAATAATTTTGATTAATTTTTTATTAAAATGGAATAAAAATAATAATTTTTTTTTATTAATTAAACGAAAAAGGAAATTCCTTGGAAGAGCTTGTAGGAATATTTTACTTCTCCTGGTAGATTAATGAATGAGCTTTCTAGGATTGCTGATATTATAGAAATGAATTAGGTGAGCAGTAGAAGTATTGGATAATGTAGGGAAACTGCCAAAAATTTATAGGATTTAGAAATTCCTGATAACCCTCTTTTGCAAGAACAAATTTCTGGTTTGGTTTCATACATTAAAGCTGTTTCTGTCTATTATGATTATAAAATGGAACTTAATAGGTTAGTGTTAGAAGAATAACAAATACAATAAAGAATTAATTTTGAAAAAAAAATGCTGAAACAGTAGTAAATTACTCAAAAAGAAAATATTTTTAGCTATCCTAAAAATAATGTTTAAAAAGATTCAAGTAATAATAGTAATTTTAACAGTAAGTCTAATAAAGAAAAAATTGGAAGTTAAACTTTTGCTACTAATTCAAGAAAATAGAGTCATGATAAATAATCTAATATGACTTTTGGCTAAAGTATCACAAGTGATTCTCAAAGATATGCTAAGAACATTCTTTAAGCTCCAAAATAAAGCTCCGCTTCAATAGCAAATTTTTAATCAAATATCAATTAAAGCTAGAATATTTAAAATAATTTATCTTTAAACTCTTGCTAGTAGCTCAGCACTTCAATTGTTGTTAAGACTCCTATAAAAAATCAAACTAAAAAGAATCTTACTCCCAATAAATAGAATAGAAGACTTAGTGGTTCAAGTAGTCACTAAGATATATTAAATAATCAAAGTGCAAAGCATAATAAACAAACTAAGGTTGATAACTCTTAAAGATCCTTGTCAAAGTCAAATTCACATAAAATAAATCTAAGATCTTCAGATTAACTCTCTGAGTCATCATCCAGATCAGGTTTAAATCTCCCTAAATAAATAGAAATAACTAACACAAGAGAAGTAAAAAAGTAATTGCCATAATAAAGACTCAATACACAGAACACAAACACTACAAGAAGTAGTAATCGCTTGAATACATCTTGCTCTTCATAGAATTCCAATATGCCTAGAAAGAGTGAATTTTAAGAATCTATGAATTAAACATAAAAGCTTAATACCAAACTTAATTCAGAAAATAATAAGCAAAGTAGCTCATAATTTTAAAAATAAATTGAAGAAAAAAAGTTCTTACATAAAAGAGAGTAGAGCTAAGGTAGTCTAGCGCAGTAAAGTACTCACTCTACACGCAGTAGATTCTCAACATAGATATCAGAGGAGAATAAAACAAAATAAACAAAAACAACTTCAAGAAGTATAAGTAATAAAAGACAGGGAAGTCTGTTATCAATAAAAAATAGAAAGGATGAAAGTTAATTTATGAATTCACCAATGTCTACCAAACCTGATCATTAAAAATAACACTTAAATAGCTCATAATCTCTGTCTTCTAACAGATAAAGGAGTTTAAGCTAATCTAGTAGAAACTCTAGCTCTTAAAGGGATCTAAAAAGTAGAAATGAAGCAGCAGCAACTTCAAAAATATCTAGGTTAGATAAAATACTTAAGCTTAAAGTAAAAAAACCTGAAGCAAACTCATGTGTAAAGAATATTATAAATAATTTTGAAGAGTTCAGTGAAAGAGGAAATAGCATTGAAAACACTTAAAACAGAAATACTTCAAAGGCTGCAAAGCAGAAATTAACAATATAAAAGTAGATCAAATAAGAAAAATAAGACATTCTTACCTTAAAGTCTAAGAAATCTAAACTAGATTTTTATCTAGAAAAAGATCACAAGTAGAGACTGTAAGAAACATAGCACTTAGAAGAAAAAATAGATAACAAATGGAAATTGTAAGAAGTAAGATAGAATATAAAAAATTTTACTTATTAATTTTTAATCAAAACAACATTTTAATTAAAAGAGAGACAGACTTCATGGATTTTTAGAGGACTAAAAAAGAAGAGAAAAACAGCTTATTAAAGAAATGAATGAAGAATCAATAAAATGCTTCAAAACTGTAAAGCAAATTCAAGAATGGGAAGATCACTAGCACTAAAGTCATTAACACTAATAATTAGTAATTAATTCTTCATTTGTATTTTTAAAAAGTAGTTAAAATGAATGTAATTTTTAATAGTATATAAATCACATCTATAATGAATGCTAAAAAGAAAGAAGCAAAAGAGAAGAAAAAGATATGCTTTACTTTAAAAAATAAAATTTAATTGATGAAAAGCATTAAAAATCTATTAATAGTCAAAAATCAATCCTTGAAACAGTAAAATTTTTATCGGTTATCGTCAAAAAATTTATATTTAATTTTTAATAAACAGAGTGTAAATTATTAAGAAGATGATCTAAAAAGGCTAAATAACGAGCTTAAAGACTAATAAAAAAGAAAGAAAGATTTAGAAGATACTCTAGAAAGGACTCTTGATGTCATATACAACTATAGGAAATTATCGTGCTATAAATAGCTTTGATAAAATATTGAGAAAAAAAATGTAAATAGTAATTAAATGAATTAAATTAACAACCCAAATAATTCAGCAACCTATCTAATTAACTAACTAACCAACTAAATAACTACCAAATGAATTAATTAATTTTAATTATTTAATATAAATTAATGTTATTCTAATTTGTAAATAATGTTTATCTACCCTATAATTAATTAATTATCTTTCAAAATTAATCAATTTAAATTTTATCAAAAATGTTTTTACAAAATTTGAAATAAATTTTATCTTAAGTGAATAATTGAATATTTTTTTATAAATATAGTAAGGTAAATTTTTTATTTATTTACTTCTTTAAAATATTTAATTAACAATTTAATTGTTTTTTAGTAGAATTTGTTAAAATATTAATTTTTATAAAACATGAATTTGTTACTTTAAAATAATTATTAGATTATTTAATACTTTTCAAATAATTTTGTTATCAATCTTTCAAAATGTCAAAATTGTCAATTCCTAGAATTACTTTATGCAATTTAGCTGTTGTTTTTACACTTTTAGGTGAATTTAAAGGATTTTACAATATTTGAATTTTAGATCTATTATTGTTACTATTTTTTTAATTGTTTTATGCAGGTGAAGCTGATTTTTTTATTAAATAAGGATCCTCCAATATCTTATCTTCTATTGCTTTTTGTAGCTTTTCTTTTATTTTTTTTCTGCTTTTTCTTAAGAATTGCTTATTGATGGAATTTTGAGGTTACACTACTAGCATAAGTTACTTAAAATTTGAATTGTTATAATTTAGTTATGGCAGAATTATCTAATCTGGAAAATTAACATTAGAATTAGCTATTGTATTAGAAATTTATTCGTTGAGAATTTCTACAGAGTTGCTCATAACAATAGAACTATCTTTTTTGAGTGTCTCTAGCAAGTTAGGTATTTCATAGCCTTCTTTTATTTTTCTTTTATTGCTTCTTTTAATGTATTTATGAATATAATTTTCAACTAATTTGACTTTAGGCCCATTAATGGCATATTAAATTTCATGTTCAGCTTATCTCATTAACTCACTCTAATTAGACAACTAGAACTCTAAAGAGTCTATATTTAAGTTTTTAATTTTTTCAGGTGAGACATCTTCATAAATTTAAGTTATGCTAACTTATCTGCTAGCTTTACCCACGTAATTTGGATCTTTAAATTATGCTAATGCATATCTTTAATCAACTAAACCAAAGTTTTTAAGTAAATTTTGTTTTGTTTATTCTTTTATTTAATTAATATTTGGCTAGTTAAGTATAACTTCTTCACTTTTGTTTAATCTGGAGAGTTACTATTTATAACTAAGATGATTGTTTCTGTTTTCAGAGGAGTCATAAATATTATGAAAACTTTGGTTTTATTATCTCTTTATTATTTGGTCTTAGGCTAGTTACTATCTCAAGCTTCTTCTTCTATCTTGATTTGTGGTTTTACTTTTATTCTGTGATTATTCTTAGTTAATAAAATCATTTATTTTTGGTTCTTCTTAATTATCAATTTAAATTTAGATATTTTAATCTTTATTTATAATTGAATTTTGTTGTTCTATGTTTGGTAGTGTTAGTAAAAAGGATTTCTGTTAAAGTAGAGGACTATCTTCTTCTTATTCTTATCTTTTAGTTTCTATAATTGCACTATTATTAGTACTGTTACTTGAATCTTTAAGCCTGAAAGAAGACAGCGGAATTTTTTAAATTTTAGATGATCGTTAAATATACTGCTTATCTATGCCCTCAGAATCAACATCGTATAAATTCTTTTTTCTATTACTGGCAGACTAAGGAGTTTTTCCTTCATTCTTATCAAAAATAGATTGTCTTTTAGAGCTAATTGAGCGATTTCTATTGAAAATTGTGTTTAATGTATAATTATTAGATTTATTTCTTTAAAGCTCTTAAAAAACATCTTCATCTTTTAAAAAGTTAGCATTTTAACAGAGATATTTATTTTTTTCTAATATTTGCTGAATATTTTCCATTTTTTATTTTTGATAAATTTCCAGAATTTCATTTTCCTCTATAAAAAAGCAATTACTTTCTTCTTAGTTTTACTATTTATTATCAGTCTTCCCACTTATATTTTATTGCTGCTTCAGAAATATTTATTTGTTTGTAGATTGCTTATCGATTTATTCGTTTTCTAATATTTTAAAATTGCTATTATTGCTATTTACTTGAACTTAATCTTCCTTTTTTGTAAGCTTAGATTAATTGTTAATAATTTCTTTTGGAGAATTATTATTGTTGGACTATTATAAATTCTGAGGAATATTGCTTTAATTTTAAACTTTTATATGTTAGCTATTAAAGTTCAACTTTTTATTTGTTGATTCAGTATATTATTATTATTTATCATTTTTATTCATTTTTTAAGAGTCTTTCAGATTAAGGACGTACTCTTATAAAAGCTCATTTTTTTCTGGGCTAATACTAGGACTTCTCTTTTCTGGAAATTGATTAATTGATGGTAAATAATATGCCTTTTTTGTGGAAGGAACTTAAAGTTATTATAATTCTGCAATAGATTGAGAATCATAGTGCTTTAATCCAGTTGATTGATTTTACGATGAAGCAGCTAGAGACGATTAGTAAAGAAAATTTTTATATTATTAGTCAAGATTTGATCTCCTCTAAATAATACCATCTCTCATCTATTAACTAAACTTTTCTTTCTTGATGAGATTGTCAATAGTTTTATCTGATGTTGATTTAAAGATATTCATGTAATTCTCAAAGCTTAAAAAAAAAGCCTTAGAATTATTTTAAGAGCATATTACTCTATTTTTCCTAGTTTACTTGGCTCTAAATATTTCTTCCTAACCAAAGACTTAGCTCTATTGTTACAAAATACTAACCCTAACAAATACTTTATTGCTAGCTAATTCTTAATCTTTTCCTTGCTTATTTTTATCAATGATCTTGCTTTTCATCACACTGAACTAGCCACTATCTATAATATAAATCCCATCAATTGGCTAGTTTTCATCATAAACAATACTATTATAATTATAAATCTTTTTTTCAAAGCAATTTATATTTTTTTTTAAAATAACTATTTAAAAATCTTCAAACATAGCAGTATTTTTCAGTAGTTTAAGAACTCTCTTAAATTCATTTTCATCCCTTTTTTAAACTATGAATTCATATTAGTCTTTTTTTAAGACAGCAAATTCACATTTAAGTACAGCCTTAAGAGTAAACTACATCATTTGATCTTCAAAGTTACCCGCTGATTCTCCAACTTTAAACACTCTTTCTCTATCTATTAAACTAGATTTATCTGTAACCACAGCATCTCCGCTCAATAAAACCCAAAAATGTTTAGGTATTTCGTCTATTTTTTATTTAAAAGGTATAAATGTGGATTAAAAGAATAGGAAAATATATTAAGGCATTCATTAAATCATTTACCTCTTTAAAAAATAATTTAGTTAGGCATAAATGAAACTAAACTAAGCAGTTTCAAGCATGATAAAACAGTCCATTTATCATATGTTTCAAGAATTTCATTAAAAAATTCTAACTTTTGGAAGTAAAAATATAAGAAATGAATATCTTCTTATGTTCTATTTAAGATCGGCTTTTTCAAGATACCTCTTACGTCCTATGTGAATAATTTAAAAGAAATAAAGTAAATTATAATTGCTTATTTTATTGAAATCTACTTTGACAATTTCTTCAGGATGCTTTGAAGCAAAATATTCCTAGCATTAAGAATACTCAATAAAATCATTATCTGATTTTATTCTTTCCGTTGCGTCGTTACGGTGTCTTTATGACATGGCAAGGACTGCAATAAATAATAAATTATATAAATAAATTTGTGATCTTGCTTAAGCTTAGATCGTTTAGTTGAAATTATTGTAGCTAAAATAGCTTTAAGTTTACTATTAGAAATATTTAGCTAGTTTTACAATTATTTGAGTATTAATTATATGAATTAATTAAGATGAATCATAATCACTAATTTTATTTATTATTAGCTTATTACTCAAATCATATTGTAATTTGAGTATTTCATGTTTTTATAAATCATAGATTAAATTTTATTCAAGACAAACATAATATTAAAAATAAATATCAATTCGAAACATTCATATTTAAAGTGGTAAAAAATGTTACTCAAAGAATTATCTACGATTCTCATCATTTTTATTTTTTTTTAAAGATATTTTAAAATTAAATACATTTAACCTGTTTAACAAGTACCATCAATTAAACTTCGAACAATCACAAAATATAAGCAAATAATTAAATTTATTGCTTCTATGAAAAATTACTATTTCTATTTTAACTTTATTTATGAAATTTAAAATCTGTTTGTTTATAAAATTTTTTAAAGTTATCAATAAATTTTTATTAAATTAAAATAATTATTTTAAAATGCAAAACATAATATCATGAGTATAATTTGATACAATTAAAAACAAAGCAAACGAATTATTTTATTTTTAACATTTATTCTTCAATAATTATCTATTAAATTAATTCATATTTAAAGTGGCAAAAAATGTTACTAAAGGAATTATCTACTATTGTATTATTATTTTTTTTTAAAATGATATTATTATATTAAATAAATTATTATAATCTAACTCATCATTAATAGATATTAAATATAGGTCATAATATTTAAGCAAATACTTAAATTTATTGTTCCTAAAAAAATTTATTATTTCTATTTTTATTTTATTTATGAAATTTAAAATCAATCTGGTTTTTTATAAATTTTTTAAAAGAATATTAATGAAATTTTATTAAATTAAAATAATTATCTTTAAATGCAAAAAAATAATTTTGTGAATTGTTTTTTTTAAAAATAAAACAAAGGATTATATTATTTTTAATCTCTTTTTCTTCAATAATTATTCGAATTAAATTAAATTTTTTTGCATTTTTTGAACAAAATTTTTTTAATTTATCTTAATTTTATTTTATAAATAGATTATTTTTTTTAAAAGTATTTCGTTTAAATTAGAATTTCAATTAATTTGTTTAAACCTAAAAATTAGTTTAAAAACAGATAATTAAAATAAAAAGAAAATATGTTAAAATTATTAATATTAAATGAAGTATCTTTTAGTAAATTCTAATACCAAGATAATATTTTATTGTTAGAAGACATATCTTTTAGTAAATTCTAATTTTAAATAATTAAAGTTAGGTTTAAAAATACGCGCTGAATAATTTAGTAATTTGCTAAGAATTAATTGCCGTATGTATCAATTAACTAATTGATTGAATAGATTTTATTTAATTTAATGAATATTTTTAAATTTTCAAAAAGAGTTTTTGGCGTATATTATCATTCATTTCTACCTACCTACATACATACATACATAAATACATAAATTTATAATTTTCAATATTAAAAATTTGAATAATAATTAATAAAATTTTGATATTCTGAATAATTACTGATTTTAGTTATTAGCGAGTTATTTTATATAATGATTTAAGAAAACGGAACAGGATTGTCTTATTTGACAAAGGTAGTTATATTATAGAATAGTCTTAAGCACAGTTCATACATACTAAATATAAAATGTTTATAAATAATAAATAGATTGGTATTAAAAACACTAGAAACAATAGATATTTGAGCCATCAATATACTTATGATACAGAAAAAAATGAATTAACAGGCAATTCGGTTTAAATGAGCGCAATTCATCCTTTTTTAAAATAATAAACACAAGTTTAAGAAACTGATTCCATTGAAGAATTCATAATTTATAATTCCTAAAATTAGGTATTTATCTTGATTGCCGTTTCTTTATTTTTAAAACAGCATTTATTCTATCTCAAATCTTACTCATCTCAATTAAATATGATAGGATTATCCAGGGTTTATTTTGTTTGGTTCCTAAGTGCATATAAAGAATAGGTAATATATCATTTATTACAATACAGTTAATAACATTAAATGCGTGATAGACCTAAATATTTGACAAATGTTCTTTTTAACATAAATTAGTTAAGGGTATTATTTACTATGCCAAGCAGATGGTTCATTAAAAATGGAAAAGCCAGAGTATGAAGAGAATTTTTAAAACGGGATAACTTTTAAGTCAGCAAAATGGACTTTAGTTGATGCAAATAATCAACAATCAAAAAGATAAATTCATGTTTATGAGGAAATTGCTTTTAAATCGCCATATGGAAATTACTTAATATGTGAAAATTTAAATACTGTAAGTGCCAATAGTCCAAATATTTCTCCTGACTCTATGTGGAGAATTTGTAAGAGTCATATACCTTTCATGCCAACATGGACAGAGCCTACTGATTTTAGCTCATTTTTGACAGCAACAAATACACAGATAGCATATTAAGAAAAATAATAATTACTTAACAAAACATGTAACATTATCAAATATAATAACTAAATTTATCATATAAATTGTTTTATTACTATTATTTTAGAAGAGAAAAAAAATCTAGGAGCAATGAGTCCCTAATTACAAGAGCTTTATTTAATCGAAGATTTACTATTTGTCATGACAGGAATAGAAGGTAATTAAAGATAAATAAATATATGTATCATTAGTAAGTATATGATATTATCATAATTAGACATTATTGTATTAAAATGGACATTCTTATATTAAAAATGGATATTCTTATATTAAGCCAAATTAGTTAGATATAAATTAAAATAATTAAGCTTAAAAATATTTTTTATGTAAAAATGGAAGGTAGATTGTGAATTTAATTTTAATTTAATAGGAAATTATATCAAGAAAAAGGCAGATTAGTACAGAAAACCCTATATTTATTGCATCGAACCATACTTAGAAACTTCAACATGTGAAAGTTCTTTGAAATAATTAGTTAATAAAATTCTTGAAATTTGCTTACAGTATGATAAAATATAAAATTACATTGCATAGCATTAATAATTTTCTTTTGGAACTGTTTCGCAGGCTCTTTGTGCTGCATTAGGACTTCTCCTTAGAGAGTATGTTGTAATGATTAACTAACTCGATTAAGAGTTCCAGAAAGCAGAGCTTACTTTGCAAAAATTATGGTTTTACATACAGCCATCTCTTAAAGTTATGGAAGCATTATACAAGCTAGTATCTGAAACAGAAAATTATAAGGTAATTTCAAAATTATTTGAACTAAAAAAATATAGAAAAATATTAATAAAAATAGCTAGAGTTAATTATTTAAAAGAATCAATAAATAAATAAATATTTCTTTTGAATAATAATCAATTAGTAAAAAGCTCTAATTGTTTTCAAGATTATTTAAGCCAAATAAATTTTAATCGTTCAAATAATAAAATAATTTGTTACTTTTCAAATTTAAATGTAAATTGCAATTCAATCTTAAGCAAGCATAATATGATTCATGCAATATTTAAAAGAAGCATGAGTAACTTACTCATTTTTTACTTTTATCATTTAGAATATCAAATAATCTTCAAAAAAACATTTTCTGATAATTATTTAAAATAAATTCAGTTTAGTTGAATAAAATAAATAATTAAAAATAAAGTTTAAAGAATAAATTTTGTTTTAAAAATTCCTAATTGAATTTTTAATAGTAATTGGTATACTCTAAAGATAACTTTATCAAATTTAATTATAAAGCTAAAGAAAAAACAGAAAATATAAAACATTTACTCAAATATTTACATTTATTTATTAATTTTTATGGAAAATTTTTTATTCAATTAAAAAACTAATAAGGGAGGAGAATTATTGAGTAAATTGTATGATTTGCTTAAAAATACTAGTGACAAATAGATAGTTGATATATATTATTATGTTTTGTAGAAATCTTTTGCTCCATATGTTTAAATGCTTTCATAGTGGATTTATTATGGTTAAATTGATGACTTATTCTAAGAGTTTTTTATATAGGAAAATGTTTTTGTTAAGAGGGATAACATTTCAAAAGATTTTAAAGAAAATTACTGGGATTAGAGATTCATTTTGAGGGAGAAATAAGTACCAGCATTCCTTTATTTGTGGAAGGAAATGGTTTTTAAGACAGGTAAATATCTCAGTGTGTTGAGTGAGCATGAAGGAAAAGTTGTTTCTAGTCCTTTTGAATTAGATTTGGTTTAAAATTACGAAACTTACTTGTAAATGTAAGATTTTTCATAACCAATTTAAAAGGCTTACGAATGGGCAAATGCTTAAATAATGCAGTAAAAACAATTTTTATATGCTATTCATATTTTAAATTTAATTAAATTCTAAAATTTAGTTTGGTTGTTGTCGATTAAGATTTATAAGGCAGATTAAAGTCAATAAAAAATTATTTCTTTTTGGAAAGAGGCGATTTTTTCGTTTACTTCTTAGACAGTTCAGAAGAAGAACTCATCAAGCAGGCAAGATAAGTCTCAAAAGAAAAGTTAGAGAGTTTATTAGAAATGTCAATTAGAACAAGCAGTCTGTCTTCAGATCCTTATGTTGAAGATCTCACTTACGAGTTTAGTCAATACACCCTAAAAGAACAGCTATTTGCCTATCAAAATTCTTAAATGAACCCAAATCTTTTAAATGATTAAAATCAAGAGAAGTTCAAAATTCATACTCCAGCTCTTACTTTGAAAGGATTAGATCTGTTTTCACTTGATTACAGGATCAAGTGGCCTCTTAATTTAATTTTTAACAGAAAAACTCTTACAAAATACTAACTGATTTTCCGTCATTTATTTAACTGCAAATATATTGAAAGATAGCTGAGTAATGCATGGCTTGTTCAATAATCCATGAAAGAATTAAATGTATAAAGAATATTTTTGAAAGGTTATGCTCTAACTCAAAGAATGATCCATTATGTAAAAAATTTCATATATTATATTTGCTTTGAGGTAATTGAAACTAAGTGGCAAAAGCTTAAAAGTAACTTGAAATCAGTTTAATAATTCGAAGACATCATACAACACCACGATTAATTCTTAGATGAATGCTTAAAGGAATGCGTTTTGCTCGATACTTCCCTTATAAACACAATATAATCAATAAATTCTTGCTGTCAGACTTTTGCTCAATTTATATAAAATAACATTTCAATCATTAAAAAGCCAGAAGTAATTTTTTTTTATAAACAAATTTTATTTATTTTTTACCTAAAACTAAAAGAAAAGTCTTAAAAAAATTAATTTTTGAAAAATTCTAAACTTAAAAAATAAATTGTATTAATGTAATTTCTAAAATATAAAAAAAGAGCCAAAATACAGCTCATCTTTTAAATTAAGATGAAAAGAAAACACCTTTGCAGTAAAGAAAGGAATAAGTTGAAGTAATTAATTAATTGATAAAAAGTTTTAGCTATATTTAAAAAATAAAATTAGGAATAAAGAAAGCATGCTAGAATTCTTGTTGCAGAAAAAAATTACAAAGATTTCTTTTAAAAATACACTTAAAAATTTGACTCGAGTTTGAAAGACCTTATGAAAATAATTAACAATATGTAAATTTAAACGTTTAAAAGTATTATTTTTAAAAATAATAAATTTATATTAGGATTACAAAATATGACACCTACTTAATAAATTTAATTGCCAGATTAGATTTTGATGGATTCTACAGTAATTAGTGGAGTTTCAATTAAGGAGCTATGGAAGGATAAAATTAATTTTTTGAAAATAATAACAATGATAAAAATTAATCGTATTAAATGTTTTAGAAAAAGATCTGAGTAATATGTAAAGCTCATTTGGTTATCCTAGTCAGTTAATTAATTTCTCAATAATTTAAAAATGTTATTCAACAAAATATAAAATAAAACTAATTAGATAAAAGAAACTTAAACTTAAATTTTCGATTAAGAAAAATTATATAAACTTAATTATATTTTAAACATATTTATTTTTAGTAATGTTTTTGTAATTTATAAATATTTACTCAAGAGTTAGATATTTAATTAATTAAGTAATTATTCTATTTTAAATTAATCAATCAATAAAGCATTTTATTTACTTTTACTTTAATCCTATATTTTTTGATAAGTTAAATTAAATCTTAAATTAATTATATTTTTTTCCTCTTTATCAAAGATCCATCTTTTTTATATTTTAATTACTAATATCTTTTAATAAAACAATTAAAATATTTTTATCTACTTGATTATTATCAAATATAAATTTTAAATTGTTTATTCAATTTTGTTATTTTATCACTTAATAAAAATTAATTTAAGTAAAAATTTCACTAAAAGTTAAAGAGGAAAAATTGCATTTTATAGAAAACTTTTAAAGAAATAAATAAATACTTCTTTTCTTTACTTATTTATTAATATGTTTTTAATATATATTATTTCCTAATTTATTATCATTTTAATAATTATTATTTACTTATCTATTTATTTATTATGGTTTTAAAATAAATTAAAATCTTATTTATTTATTTTTTAATAACTATTTTATGATTATTTATATATTTATTATGATTTTAGAACATATTATTTATTTATTTATTTTCTTACTTATTTTTTTATTATAATTTTAATAATTATTACTTAGTTACTTATTTATTTATTATAATTTTAATAATAATAATTAATTTAATTATTTATTATGATTATTATATATTATATACTTATTTATTAATTATGATTTTAACAGTTATTTTAGAGTAATTAGGTATACAGCCTTATTAAATAAATAGTATAAAATTAAAATTTGATTTACATAATAGAATCTGAAATTACTAATTAT
The DNA here is from genome assembly GCF_000189635.1 of Tetrahymena thermophila SB210. Taxonomy (NCBI): domain Eukaryota; phylum Ciliophora; class Oligohymenophorea; order Hymenostomatida; family Tetrahymenidae; genus Tetrahymena; species Tetrahymena thermophila. Next base: position 385,154 of record NW_002476438.1, on the reverse strand, counting down.
ATTTTATAAATATTTTTATGATGATGAAAATATAATCTTTTAAAAAATATATATATATTGAAAATTTAATATCTGTCTGTAATCAAAGAATATTATAATATTTTTTGAAAATTTATTCCGTAAAGTAATTTTAAATTGCTTATCTAATTTGTTTGTTTTATATCTTAAAAATTGTTAATTAGAGAAATGAAAGGATTAAAACTAATTAAACGTCAAAAGAGGAAAAGTATATTTACAATGAATTACTGGTGAATATTAAAAATTAAAGAAATACTTACTTTCTTTAATATGAATTTTATACAGTTTTTTATTTAGAATAGTTAAGAATAAATCTTTATTAAATAAATAATATAAGAATTTAATAAATCACTGCGAAAAATTTATTAATTTTTTTTGTTCATATTTAATTGTTTTTGTGTGATTTATTTTAAATTAATTTTTAAAGGTTCAGCTTTTTATCAGAAGGTTACTGCTTTTCATCTAAGAGCTGATTGAATTTTAATATTAAAAGTTTGTTGGTTTGTTCCAACAAGTTAATTTTCTTAGTCAGCTCTGAGACGGTTTACTCAAGTTATTATATTCTATTTTACTCAAAATTTTATGGGTTTTAATTAATAGAGTTTAAACTGTTCAAGCTATTGCTGTTAATAATTCCATGAGGTATACTTTGACTATTACTGTTTTGTTAGTTTATTAAGTATTGCTACATTTATGAAACAGAACTCATTATTTTATGTTTTTGATTTATTTATTATTAACTTTAATTTTAATATAATTAATTTAAATGGTTGTTGTTTGTTTATGGATTCTCACCTGTATTTTTACTAATTGTATGTGTATTCGCAAATAAATATTATTAAAGCTAAGATTATTGCTGATTCGATTGATTTAGTAGAGAGTTATTGATTTAATTTTAATTTTAGTTGTTTGATTGCACAACTGCAGAGCTTTTTCTTTAATGAAGAGTTGGATTGCTTTTTGAAGTGCTGATGTTTCCAGCCAAGCTTTGGCCTTGTTACTGCGGTTACTATTGCTGAGGGGTTTATTTTAATTACTTTTAAGAAATAGATTATTGATTAGCAAGAGAATTTTAAGCTTGCTATAGTTATTAGTGAAGTATTTAAACCTTCAGATTCTTAGATTCGTTGACGTTTCTATCAGATCTATTTTATTTGTGTTCGTTTACAGTACAATTAGAGTTATTAGTATTTGTTGCAGTGCTATTACTGTAATTTATTTGGGAAAATGTGTTATTTAATTAATTTTAACTATATATCTAGTTTGAAGGATAGAATTAGTTTTAGTTTGAGTTTATTGGACGATCGCTGTTGCAGTTTTATTCTTTCAAAAATGCACGATTACTGTTTGCTTACGCTAAAAACTGTTAAATTTGCATCAACTACTGTTATTACTGAGATTACTGTTGTTGTTATTATTATTATTACTATTACTATTACTATTGCTATTACGACTATTACTAAATGAAGGAAGAATTATTTGTTTCTTTTTCTGCTTCAAATTTTAACTTTAAGCTTGTTGGGGATTTCTTTTATTGCAAAACTTGTTGCTTCTTTTTATCAGTTGTAACATTAATAGTTTTTTCAAACTTTTACACTTAAGCTTAAATTATTTTAAGAGATGAGTCCATTTCTTCGGTAAGAGAAGACTATTTTTTACGTTTGCTCATCTGTGAGTTTAAGATCATTTATTATATTGTCTAACTATTTTGGCTTTATGACAAAGAATTTACATTTGACTGAGTTTGCAGAGGTTAGCTTAAAGATTAAGTTAACATTTAAGGCACTATTTACTGTTATTGCTATTATATCTATACCTATTGCTACTACTGTTGTTATGGCAGTTACTGCAATTATTATTATTATTATTGTTATTGTATTTGTTATTGTTATTGTTATTGATGTAAATGTTAATGATTTTATTACTGCTGCTATTGTTATTACTACTGTATTTATTACTAAATTTATTAGTGCTATTACTGTGGTTAATTTTACTATTAATTATTATTATTATTTATGTTTTAATTTTATTGAGAAACATTCGAAGCAGAGCCATGTTGTGATTACTTTTTAACAGAAGAGAAGAATTTTTTTTCTTTTGAATTAGAAGAATTGCCTGGAGTTATAACCATTTTTGGAGTAATATTAGTGAGAGAGTTCTGATCAGAGGCTTTATAGTGTTCTCTTGCTGATGATATTTTATACTCTCTATCTTCGTTTGTCTGTAACCCGTTTTGATTTGCGTTCGTGAATTGATCAGCTGTATTTAAAAATTAGAAAATTAATGGATGAAAATTAAAGTTGATTGGATGGATGTTTGTTTGCTTGCTTGCTAATATATTTTGTATGGGAATCAAAAACATACTTACATAATAAGTAATTTCAAAATTTAAAATAATTAATTAAAACTTTGAAGGGTCAAAGTAATTATTTATTTATATATTCTGATGATGATTTATTATTTAGTTCACTAATTTGATTCCTTACTAATTTATTGATGAATTTCTCAGAAAGAGAATTGTATTAGAAGAATTAATCAAATTATATGAAAAAATTTATTTTGCTTTAAAATTAAAAGCTACTACTAGCTTAAAAATAATAGATTGCCTATTAATTCTTGTTTGTTTTTAAATAACAATAAACCAAAACAGCCTTCGATGATTTATGATTAAAAAGAAATTTAAATTTTGGTAGGGGCCTATCAAATTAAATTTTATAAATATCAAAGAATTTTTTCTTAGATTGGTTAGTCAATTTTAATTTTCTTAATTTATTTATTTATTTGATTTGAATATTTTTCTTATTTTGCTTTGGTGTAATTTAGTTTTTGTTTTACCACCTTTTGTCTGTAAATACATCAATCAATTTATTTGTTAACTTATTTTCTATTCTAATATATCTATCTATTTATTTGTTTATTCTTCATATTTTAATCAGCTTTACTATTTATTTTTACTAATTAAACATTTTAGTTAGTTAGTCCCTTCATTCAACTCTCTTTAAGTAATAATTTTAATCTTTTTTGTTCTGGATTGTTTGTCTATTTGCTTTTTAATAATTTTTTAAGTCTGCCTTACATTATATATAAGTAAGTAAACAACTTAACAGATTCTGAATTCTAAAAAAGGTATGATCAATTAAAATCAAATAGACAAATTGACTTTTTTTATGCTTACCTAACAAAATATGAGAAAATATATTTGTTTTACCATATTAATTTAAAAAAGAGCATTTTTCTGAGCTTTTCATTAGGCACATGGGAGTTTAAGATGAAGATTTTAAAATGAAAAATGAATCAACTCTTGATGCCATTTTAAAGAAATTGAAATTAAAAATTAATATTATTGTTTATTTCTTTTTTATACTTTAATAAAAATTTCTCCTTTGGGGATTTTAAATTTTCGACTTAAAAATCTAAAAGACTATATTGTATGAATGAATGAATGTATAAACTAATATGAGTTTTACCCGAAAATTAGGAAGGATTTAACATTCTTTAAAATGTAGCACTATTTTATGAACTCGAATGGTTGTGACCACCCAATGATGAATTTTATTTATGATGAGTTGGAGCAGCGCTATTTGATGCACTGCTATGACTTGAGTGTAGGAGTAGCTGATTTTACTAAGATGGGAGGATAGGGGAAACTTATTAACTCACTTGCTGTGGATTTGTGGAATAACTACTAGAATGCGAGTGAAAAACTATTCTTTTATCATCTTAATTTCTTGTTGAGCCTGGATGAGAAATGTTAGGGCAATCCATTGAACTTATTTCCTATTCTGGAATTGTTTGGAGTCCGCTTGCATGATTTGCATAAATTGTCATGAGATTTAACGAAGGTTAACCTAAATTTTGATTACCTGCTAAAGTCTAACAAGTATTTTGATTTAAAGTCGAATTAAACGGCATACTGCTGTTAGGATTTTATCCGGAAGATATTGCAAGTTAGGAGTAAATACTTTAATTTTGCATTTAATTTTATTGATTATTTTAGTTATTTCCATTCTAATTGCATGTATATCCTTTTATATCGCTAAAAAATCCAGCACTTCGTTACTGTGCTTTCCCTTTGTTTTTACCAAAATTGAAACCATTATTCATCGAATTGCATGCACTAAATTTCTAAAAATCTTAATCAATAGTCTCGATAATTTACTACTTTTCTTAAGTTTATTTAATCTGCATTAGCTAGATCATTTGTGATGTGTTCATTGGCGATAATTGCTCCTTACCGCCTAATAAATTATTTAAATTGTTGTTGTTATTGTTATTGATAGAATTATTTGTAAGATTATTCGTATTATTGATGCTATTGTTGTTACTATAGCTTTGGCATAAGCCCTAACCGCTTGATGTCACTCCGGCTGCAGTTGATGAAGATGACGAAGAAGAATTTTCCCTTATTTAAGAGCAAAAAGACTATGATTCTGTTGGCGATTGCTAACTACTTATTTTTATAAATGAATTTTTTAAACTTGAATTTTCATTTTAAATATTTTTTTAAAGATTGTATTAAATTTTACTATAATCCTTAATAAGATTGACTCTGTTAAAGGGAGGCTAAAGACTATGAAATATTGTAATTTATTTAATTTTGTTCTCCGCCAACTATGCTTGATGCGGAAGGTGAGTGTGTTGCCACTCCATTCAGATTATTGCCTAATATCAAATTAGGTTATCCCCTCAAATTGCTAGTTTATAAATCGAATTGCGATTTTGTGCGACGATGTGTCGCTTATCTGCTTAAATGGGCAGCTTCCTTTTTCGCAAAATGACTTGATAAAGCTAAGCTATTATTACTATAGCCGCTAATCTAACTGCTGACTTATTGCTATTGCTGCTAAACTGCTCCGCCTCCTCCTCCATCAGTCACGCCTTAAGTCCCAGATGAAGTAGAAACTTGAAACATCATCGATAATTTCTTTCAAAAATTATGAGCTATTTACTAATTTATTTTCCTTAAATTTGCAGATTCTTTGATAATACCTGTGATGATTTTTTGATTATTTATTTAATCACGATATTAACTATCTCTCCTATTATCTTTATAATTTGATGCTTTTATTGTTTTATGATAATAATAATTATTATATTCCTTTATCAAATTATTAAAAGAATTAATCCCTTATACTCTTTGTTAACTCAATCACTCACTCACTCTCTAGCTCATTAAATCAACCATAATAAATATATAAATTAATTTATTTATTTATTAAATTTACTTGTTTTCCCCTTTCTATCATATATTATTTCTTTTTTCTGTTTATCTAAATAAAGTCTTTTTGCTTAAATTTTTGAATTATCTATTTTTTGATAACAATCAATCAATAAATCCATGTATAAATACATACATACACATATGCTTGTCTGCTGCTTCTAACTTCAACTAACAAAAAAATAACTAATTAATAATTTAATACTAATTATTAATAATTACATTTCATCTCTAAACGCATACATTTCTAATTGTGATATTACTAAATTTTTTCTATCTAACTTATACCTTTTTTTCGTGTCTCTAAATAGGATTATTTCATCCAATAATTGGCATATATATCATCAAAAATACCCGCTTTATCATTCTATTATATATATTTGCGTTTTCTAATAATATCTCTTTGCATCTTATTAGCATCTGTTAATATATTTGCTGACTTAAATTTTTGCTTAGAATAATCCTTATTAACTAAATTGTAACCTTTTTTTAAATTTTCAAGTTTTCATAATATTCTTTAAAAAAATATTGCATTAAATATCTTATTTGCCATCCAATATTATCACTTTGTCAATTTAATCACAAAAATTAAATAAAATAGTAACATAATTTCTCCTTAAACAAAAAGTAAAATTTTAAAGGATGAAGTGTTTTTCTCAAATATATTATTCTTAAATATTTAAATTAATTGGTGGTTGAAAATTCACTAATTTTGAGGTTTCAGAGTAACTTTTTTTTGATTAATTTTATTAAGTTTATCAAATCTATACTTTATTCCAAAAAAATCTTTTTTGACTTCTTAAAGCAAAAATATGTTTCTATTTTTTATACACCATTTGATTTAATATTGAATGATAAGAATCCATTTTAGATGTTATATAAAAACAAATTATTTAGTTTAAATTAATTATTTTGTTATTTTTTATAATATTTAATTAGCTAAAAATAGCTAAAAGTATTATTTTCTTGAAACCACATAAATTCAGAATAAGTTAGTATGTAATAATGCATGAAAATTTATATTTTGGTGAAGTAGAGAGTATTTTTAATTATTTTTATTTTGAAATTAAGAGAAACTCTATCTAAATCTAATATTTCAATAGCCATTAAAAAAAATCAACACTCAAAATTGATTTGGTATTATTTTTGTATGATTTTTATATTTTTAATAATTGGTTGAATTCTTAATGCATTTTTACAATTTTATTCAGAAAAAAAAATAAATTATTTGTTTTGAGTAACACTTACTAAAATCAATACAGAAATTTACTATTCATTCAATATTCAATTTAATCAGGTAAGCAATTTTCAAAATAAGTTTTAAAATATTTAAAAAAGGATTGGTAAATAAATAACTCAAAATTTAATAATTATATTGTTAGTTTAAAGAAAATAAAAACTAATTTCTATTTAATTTAAATTGATTTGTTTAATTAATATAAAAAAATATAACTTTCTTCATAGCATTTAATTCTAAGTTAACAGTAATAAACTAATATTTAAATTCGAAAAAAATATAATTTTTTACATTAAATGATAAATATTTCTAAATTGTTACTATGAGCTCATTAGTTATTATAACTAATATTCTGCTAAGACTAGTAATCATTTGAACAATTTATAAAATTAATTAAATCTTTACTGAGTGAATTATATTTGTTTTTTATGAAAACCTTAAAATATATTTATTTTACCAACCTCATATTTCTCATCCAAAAACAGATAATTTTAAATTTATTTATTTATTTTTGAGCAGTGAAAATGTAATAAAATAACTTTATCGGGATAATTCAATTTACATTTTTTTAAAAATACTGAGTTAATGAATTAACTTAAGTTTGAATGATAAAATTCATCAAAATTGAGATTTCAGAGTTAAAATTATTTATTAAAGAGCTTATTGATTGATTATATACATTAATATGAAGGTAGAACTCAAAATAAAATATTTTTTTTTATTAAAATTTTAGTAGAAATAATCCTTTTTAAATAAATAAATAATAAATTTAGTGATTATAATCTTGATTTATTCTTATTTGTAATGATTTATTATGATAACTGTTTATCTTTAGTCAATTTAGACTTTCATAGTCTTTAGTAAAGTATTCCTTTGGCTAGTAGAAATTGCTTTCAATAACTTCTATTATTATCTTCTCTCCTGGAAAATCAAATACAAGAAAACCTTCGTAAAGTTAGTTTTCATATACATATTAGTTTATTTTTTCTGCATAAGATGATGGCCAGCAATACCATTTGACTCCATTCATTTAATTCAAATAGATTTCCTACCCTGATTGTCTGAGTGACTTATTTTAGTATGCCAAGTTATTGATTTGTTTGATCACTTTTTTTTTATCTTCAACAGAGTAATCGTAAAAATCTTGGCGTATCAGTTAACCAGTTCTAATTTTTTATTTCATACTGTAACCTTTGTAATCCCAGTTGTTTCCTGGCCAAATCCAAATTTTACCTCTCAATTTATCTAAATTAGGTATCCAACTTTCAAAAGAAAACAAATTTTATCTCTTCCTTTTTACTATTCTATCAAATCCAGCTGCTAAAGATGGGGCACCAGCTTCTTATGCCTCAATTCTTATCATTAAGATTACGAATTCGCTTGGATTTTTAGCTAAAAATGAGTCTATTACATCGATCACATCTTTCTCCAAATGTGAATACTAAAATGATTAACTATGATATAAAGGTAGCTTACCATCTAAATCTTCTTTAACTCTAATATCAAACAGCCTTATACCACTATTTAACTAATCAAGTAATATCCACCTCTAACATACAGATACCTGCAATCCAAAATAAGGATATAGCGAAAGAGAATCATGAGTTCCTACTAAATTAATCTCTGAAACGCAAATATCATCACTCAAATTTTGCATCCAATTTTGAGTTGAATTAAATACTTTGCTATACAAATTTTTAGTATTAGGTCCTCTCTTAGAAGAAAAAAACCCCTTTCTTTGAGGGAGCATGCAGCAAATATTGCAGCAACAGCAACAACAAAGACAAAGTGACATGGTTGGGATAGCTTGTTAATAATTAATTAGAAAGATTTAATTAAAATCTTAATTTAGTATTTTTAATATCTATCAAAATTCTAGTTAAATTTAAATAGTTGAAAATTTAATTAATTTTTTATTGTTAATAAAAATTTTAACAAAAATTCCTGTCAAAAACCTTCAAAATCAATAATAAATATTTGTAAATTTTGTAATAGTCAATTTTAAAGTAAGCAAGTGAGTGAATTGAGTCAGTGAGTCAATCAATCAAAAGCTATCTATTTCCAATTCTTAAAAATCTTCATCTATTTCTTTTTTTAAATCATACTACTTAAGAGTTTTATAAGTAAGTGAAGTCTTATTAAATGAAATATAAAATGCTCTAATAGATTACTAAAACAATTTTATTTTTATTAAATAAATAAATGAATTTATTTATTTATTTAATTGTTTGAATTAATTTATTTTTAATAAAAAATCATCATTTTTTTGCTTATGATAAATATATATAGTAAAAGATCCTCCTTCTATTCCAGTAAATTGGTTTTACTATTTATTTAATTGTCTTTATTATCTCTTAAATTTACCTTATTTTAACCAAATTTCATTTTTTTTAAATATATCTATCATAAAATCTTTTCCAAATCAATCAATAAATCTCTTTAAAAAATAAATATAAAATTTGGAAGTTATTTGTTGAGTGATTACAATACATCAACAATAGAAGCTTCTATTTTTTATTTAATTATAAATTTTTAAAACTAATATTTCAAACTAATTTGTTGTAATTATTCAAATAAAATATTAATTTTTTAGAGTGTATTTCTTTTTTCATAAAATGCACTTAATTTTTTCTGATCCATTCTAAAATATTGTAACTTTTTAATCTCTTAAATATTTTATTAAAACAAAATAAATAAAAAATATTAAGCTAAATCATTAGAGATGTTTACTTTTAATTAAAAAATGAAAATAAATAAATAAACTCAATTAACTTTCAAAAATTAGTTTTTTTCAGAATAAATAAATAAATGAATTTATTCATAATAAAAATATATTTTTTTAATACAATTTTATTTACAAAATTTTTTTACAAAACAAATTTTTCAGTCATTCATTCAATTAATTTTATCTATAATATTTAAAAATCTTTAATATTTCAATACTAATTTCTATTTACTATCAAATCATTTTTGGGATCCTTGTTAAAGTTGGTTTCAATAATTTCTTTAATTAAGATTTCTCCAGGGAAATCTAAAGCTATTATACCTTCATAAAATTAATTTTCGTATACATGTTTATTTATTTCTTCTGCATACGATGATGGCCAATCATGCCATTAAGAACCGTTCGTTTAATTTAAATAAATTTCTACACCTTTTTTTCTATTTTATTGAAACTACATTGCTAGACTATGTGTATCTTTTATTAGTCTTTTTTTTTACTTAATTGGACAATCATAGTCATCTTAACGAATTAAAACACCAGTTTTTTACATGTTGTATAGGCTAAATCCCTTATAATTCCAGTTATTTCCATTCCATATCCAAATCTTACCTCTAATATCTTTAATTTTTGGTATCGAGCTTTCAAAGCTAAAAATATTATTTTTCTTGCAGGATACTATTTAGTCAAATCGGCTGCTTAACGATGGAGCATTTCTATCTCTCTACTCAATACGGATCATCACAATAACAAATTCTGTTGGATTTTAAGCTAAAAATTTTTCGCAAACGTTTAAGACGTCTTCCTCAAAATAAGCCTTCTAAAACACAATATCATGATGTATGGGCAATCTCCCATGTGTATCTTCTTTTATTCTGATATCTAAAAATCTGATTCCACTCTCTAATTGATCTTTTAGTAACCATTTTTGGCATACAGGAAGAGATAGTGTAAAATAAGAATATAGTGCCATACTTTCGTGAGTGCCTGGAATATTGATATCTGAAACAAAAGTCTCATCATTAATTTAAGATAACCAATTACTTGTATGTAAATAAAAATCACTCTAAAGTAAATCAGTTTAGGGTTTTCTTTTTGTGCAAAAATGAGGTCTCTTTTAAGGAAGCACACAGCAAATATTTAACAAGCAGCACGACATCAATAAGCTATTTTTAGTGCAGTTTTTTTTTTTGAAAATAAATTTTGATTCTACTTATTTTAGCCTCTTTTTGATTGGTTTCTGCAAAGACTATTGACTTGCTTACTTACTTTTAATTAATTTTTGAACAGTTTGTTATTTTTTTTAATTTATAATTGAGAAACAACAAATAAATAATAAATTTAAAACAAAAGTATGAATAAGCTAATTTAAATTATAAACATGCATGTATAAAGCATTGTAAAATCAATTATTAATAATAGTTATTTAAACTTTATTTCATAAGTAACAAAATTTTCCCATTAAATAATAGTTTTCTCTAATAGAGTTTAATTGCTAAAAAACTATAAATTTGGTATAGTTCTCGTCATTAAATAAATGATTTCCTCAAAAAAAAAAGACAATTTCAATCAAATTAATTAACATATTTAAAAATTAAGCAGTAAAATACAGGCTAAATATAAAATTTTTAACGAATTTTATTCAAAAAGTAAATTATATTTTTCAGTTTATCAAATGATATTTATTAATTAGAATATATTGATTTCATTAGTTAGAATATTTCAATAACATAAATAACATAGAAGATAAACTCATTTAGAAAATAAAATTTTTTCTTGGAATATAAAAATATTGTATGATCATGAGTTATATTGTTAAATCATAAAAAATATTTAGCGTATTTCAATTTAAAAAAAAATATTTATATTTGCTAAAATGTATTTAATTTAAATTAATATATTCTTTGATTTTATTTAGTTTAATTTAATTTAAAAAAGAAATAGAAAAAAACATTAAAAAAAATGAAATAGTTATCAAATTTAATTATTAATTTATTAATTTTTCTCTAATTTTTCTTATTTTCTAAGATTTTTTTGTTCCAAAAACTTCTTTTAAGAATCATAAATAAAAATTTTTTTGAGTAAATATTATCAAATTTTGTGTGTGTTTTAACAATAGCTATCAAAGCAAATATTTAAACAATTTAGAAAACATATGATTTTTAAAATTGAGATTATTTACAATCATAATTAACGGATTTAATCTTTTAAGCTAAATATTGTTTAATAAATGTTTAGATTAAACAAGAAGATAGAGGTTATATACAAAATTGATGAAAGGATTATAAAATTTTAGGCAAAATATTGTTTATTAAATGCTAATATTATAACAAGAAGATATTTTGTTATGTTTTGTTAATATAAAAAACATTAAACTATGAGATGAATTTTATTAATAAGTATATTGGCTAATTTTATTAAAACAAACAAGCTTCAAGCAAGAAAGATCTTACTTAATTTTCAGTTATCTGTGCTACAAAAGTCTCCGATTGTGTTTTATTAAGAAAAAAATGGGTGCTAAAGGGCTTATTGAGGAGAAATTCTTTCTATAGAATTAAATTTCATCATTTTTTTGAGTAAATCTTAAAATTTTTTGGCTGTTACTTAGCAATCAAACTATTTAGTTATTTCTTTAACATTATTACTGAAGTTATCACAGAATTATTACTGTTTTTATATTATTTTTTCATAGTCTTAGCCTTTTGTACAGAATAAACCATATTTTAAATTACTCTTGCCTTACTTATCTACCACTCTGCATTTATATGCTAGCCAATGTGGCAAACCTGTTAAGACTTCTAGCATAACTGCTCCCATACTCCACATATCTACAGACCACGGATTAGCTATTTTAGCAAGCTGCTCAATTTAAGAAACCTGATTATTTATGTTGAATCTTTATGCAAACAGCTCTAACATTTCAGGAGCAAGATATTCAGGAGTAGCCATTCCAATTGACCCTACATCCTTAAAAGAAAAACAGCTTCCGAAATCTATCAAGTGAACTTTTTAAAAAGAAGCTTCGCTTTGATCTAATTCAACTAAAATATTTTCTGGTTTTACATCACAATGAACAATTTTTTGATTCTGTAGCAAATCGAGAGCATTGAAGAAGTGCCTCATTAACGATCTTAACAAATTATTACTTTTTGTTTAAAATAATTTATCATGCAATTCTGTAAAATTTATTTTATAAACTCTTTCATTTTTATAGAATTCTCCCTTAATTTCATACAAAATGCTACTAAGAGAACCTCCTCCTAGCTCATAAACTATAAAGATATCTCTTTATGTATGTCTTATCTCATAGCACTTCAAAAAGTTGTTGATTCCTTTAAAACATAAAATTATTCTAATAAAATAATGATAAATTTTTCCAAAATTTTTTACCTTCGAATTAGTGGAAATATTCTTTAACTTCACCTTCAAGGTCATAAAACTATTAATTAATTCTCATTTCTCTCATGTGAGAATCACTTCCATTTTATTTACATATCTACTTTACTGCAAAGCTTATTCCTGTCTTGTATTATTTTGCCAGCCAAACCAAAGCAAAGCCTCCTCTTTTTAAATAATAAAATATTTTTATTTTTTTAAGTCAATCCCATTTTATTTAATTTTTTGCTAAAATTCTGATTTAATTTAAGCCTTTTTAATATTACTTTCCCAAAAGACTAAGCTTCTGATAGCCGTCTAAGAATCTGTCCCCATATATTTTTTTATCTTCATCACTTAGATAAACAGGTTTTCCTAATTATTTTAAATAATAATAAGATAAGAATTAAGCAAAATTTGTTTGAAAAAATATGCTATTTATTTAACTTACTAGGACAATTAAGCAATCTTGATTAGTCAGTTTAATTTTTATTTTTTTACAAATCAATATTAGAGGAGTTTGCTTAATTTAAATGGTGCTAGGAAGAATGAGAAAAGTTGTTTTCAATATTTGAGCTTGTTTTTATATTGCTTGTACTTAATTAATTTAGTGAGATTTAAGCTTAGCTTTCATATGGAAATTCTTCATTTTAAGGAATATTATTATTTGAACTAGATTTTTATATGTTTTAAGCTTAGTTTCTTTTGAATTCCTAGATTTGATCTTTTCTATAATTTTCCTAATATAAGTCTCTATTTTAATCATTTTTTTAAGAAGGATCTTAAATCGATTGTTCAATTGAATTATCCTAGTCAACTGTATTTAATTTTGCAAGACAAGATCCCCTCTTTCTCGAATCAGCAACTTGTTAATTTTAATTATTTTAGTTTTAGGCAGAAACATAACAAGATGGTAACTTTTAAATTTTCTACGATTATTCTTATTTTAAATTTAAATGGAAATTATCGTTTGAAAAGTTTTCTACTGTAGATATTTAAACTTCTTTCAAAGGCTATTTCAAACTATTTTGATGAGGTTTTTGATATAAACTTTACTATTTTAAATCATTATAATTATTAAACCTATTTTACTGCAGCATCTTTAATCTGTTTTGAGCTTCTTTCAACATTTCAAAAGTTTTTTCTTGCTTTTAATTTTGTTATAAATTTGTAGAATTCTTCAAAACCTTTTTTCCTCGACTCTTTTGTTATGATTTTGATTTTGCTTAATCCTTGATAGTTATTTAATTTTGTTGTTACTGAGAGAGCTGTTATTACTTTTAAGTAACTTATTTTGGAGTCCTCAAGCCATTTTTAGATTTTGAAATCCTAAACTGATTGTTACCTATATTATAATTGCTATTAAAAGAGTTCTGACATAGTTGTTCTTCTATAATTTATTTAAATAAAAGATAATTAGACTTTTCAATTAAATGTTTATTGTCAGTTTTTAGTGTATCTAAAATGAATGAAAAATTGTATTATTTTGTTAAAAATATATTTAAAAAAATTAAAGTAGAAATTTATTTTATTGTTTAACAAACAATCTTTTTTGAATAACTAGAGTGCATTTTATTTTATGCAATTAAAATGATCTTTAGCTAATTGAATCAATAAAAAATTAAGTCTTATTTGTTAATATATTTTGTATACACTGGACTTTTGAATGAGAAATTTAAATAAATGAAGGAGGATACAATTCTAGACATCCGAGTAAAGATCACCTTTTTAGATGGCTTCTTAGTCCTCTTTTTAACCAATAGTCTGGTTATTTTATTCCTCCTATATATTGTTGAGCTAATCTATCTGATTTGATGTTTGCATTTACTGTGAACAAGAGTTCTAATTTTATATAGCAAGTTCGCTAACGTTAAGGTTATTGTTATATTAATTATTAGAACTATAATAGTTTGCATCGTAGTTATTATTAATATTAGTACAAACTTAACTATTCATTTTATCTGAAAATGTCCCAAAAATTTAATACTCCTACTGCTTTTGAGAGTAATTTTTCAAGTCAGACTTAGATAAATTTGGAGTCATCTCTGTTTCAAAAAAGTTTTACTGTGCTAAAACCCTATCAAAATAAAAAAATATTAAATAAAATAGCTTTCTTTACAATTTGCAAGAATTAAGAATTGAATTTTATAAAATGATAAATTTATTTATTTTAAAACTTGAAAAAATTTTAAATTAATTACGCTTATCCGTTCTTTTATAATGTTCTATAAAATATTTTCGTTTAAATCTATTAATTCTATAAAAACTATTGCTAAATGGTATTTTGCTAAGGATTGATTCTGATTTGACCTAAATATATGTTTTTGGCTATATTTCCATGATCGATAGGAGTTAATAAACTAGTCTTATCTCTATAGCTTTGTGAAATATTATTGGGCTTTCTAGAAGAAGAAGAACCTTATTTTTGTTTTAATTTATTATTATTCTTAAATGTTGTGCCATGAGATTCTGAAGGAGTGTTATCAGGTCTCCTGCATATCATATCATACATCAAATTCATTTCAATTAATTATTAAATTACTTTTTATATTATATTTATAATGTAAAAATTGACTGATTGATAATAAATTGTAATAATTTAGTTTAAATGATTATTTCAATGCACTTCTTAAAAACTATAATTTGCAATAACTACAACGAATTAATTAATCGTTTGAGTGAATTCATTTATGACTAATATAGACAATATAGTTAACAAACATACAAACATCATTTCAAATCATAATTTTTATATTTTTCAATCAAATGTTTTTATAAATTAAATTATACTAAAATAAGCATTTGTTTGACAACTCTTTATATTAATTAATTTATCAAATAATAATTTAATTTTATTAAAAAAAATTAAGAAAATTAAAATTAAAAAAATATTTATCTAAAAATAGTATTTCATTTAAATGTTAAAAAGCTAATTATTAAATAAATTTTATTATTTTTATTATGATATTTAAAATAAACTGACAATAAAAAACATCCATCTATCATCTTAATCATTATTAAAAATAAAATATCTTCAAATTATTTATATTCTTCAGTTTATTTTTGAAGGATTTAAAAAAATAAATAAACTAATATTGATTTTCTAAATCAAAAAATACTTTCTTTGTTTTTAATAAAATAAACAAATATTAAAATTGTCCTATTTTTATTACTAAAAATCAATATATTTTTATAAATTAAATGCCCGTTTCAATATAAAATTAACTAATTAATTTGTTTTCGAAATAAATTAATGAATCTTTTTTTTTTTGATGAAGAAGAAGAATAGTGGAAGGATTCATTCAGAATTGATTATTAACAGTTCAAAAAATATAATTAAAATAATATTAAAATATCTCAAGTAAAGCAAGAAGGATATCCATTATTTTAAATAAAATTTTTGAATTAAATGATAAAGTAAATCAACATTAATATAGAATCATATGTAAAATTGGTTATACATACATAAGCAGCAACAAAATTTAAAGATATCTATTTTGAAAAAAATGAATGATTTAATGAAAAGAGTATATTTATATAATACAAAAATAAAATATAAGTAAGACTCAACTTTTTATTTATTTATTTATATATTAATCTATTATATTTTATAAATTGATTTAATTCTTTATTATTTATTGATTTTTATATCTATCTACAAATGATGGAATGGAATAGAATGTAAGTTAATTTATTTTATTTGTTTGTTTGTTTATTTTTTATATCTAATTTTTATCTCATAGAAAATTTTATTGAATTAATTAGGACATAGTTTAACTTATGGTATTATGCTAGAATATAATAAGATATTATTTTTTTATTAAAAATGGTAATAGAGATATTTTTAGAGCTAGCTTTAATAAAAAATCAGTATGTTTGCTCTAAATATTCACTTTTGCAGACAATTTCACTGATTACTAACTTTTTAGACTAGCTATTTACCAAGGCCAAGAACCTTTAGGATACTACTTTAACCAATTTAGGCGCTTGGTGCTACATTCGCTTCATCTTATTCACATATATCTTGATTAAGATGCTTTGGGATTTTTTTTATCTCCTCAAGATAGTAAAGTATTTGAGTTTAAATATCATCTGTCTCGTGCTTAGATTGTTTTGCTTTGTTATATAATTGCGTGTATTTTTATTCTAGTACTTTATAGCAACTATTCAAAGTTTCTCTATTTTAATTCAATTTTGTACTGCTAATACTTTTACTATTTTAGGAGGTGCCTTAAAGTAGATTTTATTCTAAAAGCTTTAATTTTTATTCCAAATTAACACTATAAGACTAGAGCATGTTTATCTTTTCTTGATTTCTTGCATAATCGATGTCATCTACCTGCTGATTGCTATTATGATTTAAATCACTTAACTAAAGAGGCTAATCTTTTTCTTATAAGTCTTGAAGATGAATATTCATTACTTAAATATTTCTAATATCTGAATATTATGCATTTTGCTATGAGGTGAAGGCAGGCGTAATAACTCTCTACTTCTGCTCACCTTCTTCAATTTTTGTGTTTGATGTGTTATTTAAGTTGTAACGATTGCTAAAAGCTGTTACTTCTTCTCTTAGAAGAACTACTTCTTGATCACTCTTCTAAACTATCTAAGCAACTCTCTTATTCTCTTTTTCCAGTTTTTAGATTTTTTAGAGGTACTCTAATTCGCGCTATCTGTAGTATTCAATTTCTTTTTTATAAAAGTTAATATTTTTTTTTGATTTCTTAGCTGTTGTTAAGTTTTTATCTTCTAAATTTTATGCAAAAGCATTTGAAATAGATTAAGAATGCAGTAAATTGTTTGAACTAGCTCCATCAATTATATCTGAATGTCTTTGCTTAGGTTGCGAAGTACTGCTCTATTTAGGATATTCTTTATATGATTTATTATTTGACATTGTTTAATTTTATGAAAAAATCATATTATTTTATGAAGTAGAGACTGCTGTTCCAGCTGAATTCTATTTTGTAAGGGACATTCTTAAAATATCTTTTTTACAGACATTCATATCTTTTAAACCATAAGATTCATCCAATCCAATTGTGCTTGGAGTTGTCAAAACTCTCTTTGAACTGTGATTTTAATTTAATAATTGTTTTTAAATTGCATAATTTGAGTTATTTTCATCATTTTGATTTTTATTCTAAATATTAGATGCAGATTGCTTGTGTGTATACAAATTATTTTGTTTTGTCGTGCTGCTTTGCAAGATTTCTCTCAGATTTTTAGTTGTTGATTAAGGAAGAGAAGAATTATTTTAATTAATCGTATTTGAAATATTTATTCCAGTTTAGTTATTGCTTTAAACTATTTATGTTGTTGCATTATTGTTCAGAGATAATCTAATATTCTGTTGCAATGCACTCATTTGAGAAGATGAAGAATTCGAAGTAGTTAAAGCACTGCTTAGATTATTTGAGCTTTATGTATGGCCAAGAGCCTTTTATGAAGAAGTTCTGCTACTCGTTGAAATGCTATATGAAGATTAAGTATTAATTTTAGATGCTGAAATAGAGCTTGATGCATTTTAATTCTAAGAGTGATTTCTAGCTGTGTTTTAGCAGCTGTTAGAAGTAGACGTAGTTAATTTTTACTGAGTAATTTATTGAATATGTGCTGTATTAGCAGTTATTTATGCATTATTTATTTCCTTTGTCCTCTGTGTTAATGGAATTTGGTTATTTTGTATGTTCTAATTAAATGATAAAGGTATCTAGTTTACTAATATAGCTTGCTTATGAAGATTTCCAGAAGATCCAACTATCTAAAGTTATGATTGATGCACATTTTAATGCTATTAGTGTTACTATAATTATAATTGTTGCTAAAATTATATAAAATTCTCATTCTCTTTAGACTTTTTTGAAGAAGAGCTTGGTCTAGGAATATTAGAAAAAGAAGAGGCTCTCTTAAAAGCTGCAAAGTTATCAAGACTGGCTCTAGTTAAATTGTCAGTTGGTATCATTGTTTTTGTGATTGTAATACTAAATCTATTCTATTAAATAAATTACTTTAAGATGATGATTAGGGCAAGTGAAAATGATTTTATTCTTCAATTCAAAGCAAATTTTTTATATTTTTATATCTTTATTTATTTGTTTATTTTCTGATTACTTAGAAGCGTTTGTTTTGTAGCTTGCTGTTGCTGGCTGTTTGTGCGAAATTTTATTTGGAAATAAACAAATAAGTGTTAATTTTGATTTTACTTTGTTTTTTTTTCAACTGGCTCAAGAAGAAATTGCCTATATTAATTAAATAATTACTAATATTTTCTGTGAAGCAAAAGCTTATCTTTCAAAGTTGGTTGTTAATATAAAATTACAAGTAAATTGAACACTAAAAACATGCAATAATCTTTTAATAAAACAAGTAAATCCAATTAATAATAATTAAAGCTATTGAGTTTCATCATTCATCATTGCGAATATTTAATTTAGTATTAATCTGATTCGTTGATTAATTGATTTATTTAATTTTCATTTTAATTGATTTATTTATTTTTCAAATCCAAACTACTAAAGAAAGGCAGGCAGAAAGAGAGAGGAATTCGATTATTAACGAATATTTTTTACCTTTATGAAATCTATTAGTAAGGATGTTTAATTTGATAGAGATTGATAATTTTACCATTAAATAAAATCAATATAAATTTTATTTACATTTTCCAATATTAATTTAATCACAGACATATATATTAACAGTATTTTTTTTAATTAAATCATTTATGTTTGTTTTTCTGTCTTAGCCATTTTTATTTATTTCAAAAAGAAAAAAATCTTATTTTATACATTTTTAATAGATATTTAATCATAGTCTATCATTATTCTTATTTAATAATTATCTGTTAAAGAGACTCCATTTCTAATTTGAAATATTAAACAAAATAATTTTATTATATTTTAAGCATTTCTCTATTATCAATCGAATGACATTTTAAATAAATCAGATAAGTAAGAAAATCCAAAAATATATAAAAGCTAAATTAAAAAAATAAGAATGAGAAATGTTAAATGCTAATAATATTTACAAGTATATGTATGTATGTAATAAACTTTTTATATAATAAGTTAAATTATAATATATATTTTTAATTTAAAATTAATTAATTAATTTTATCCAATCGTAAACGATTTTTTTTATTTATCTTAACAAACAAATATCTTGTTTTGTTTGTTTGCTTGTTTGTTTATTTGGTTTTTATTTAAATTTATTAAATTTTTTATTTGTCTCATTAAATTTATTTACATTAAAATTGTTTTTTATTAATGCTAAAACAAGGAAAAAATATTTTTATTCTTTTCAAAAAAATAATTTTTTTTTTCATTGTTGCTTTGCTGTCTATGCAAGTTGTAAAGCTTTTAGTACACTGCTTTAGCCTTGGTCTTACTACAAACTTTATTGGTTCTGTTATAGTGAAGCTTTGTGAGATAATTCTTATTTTAATTAGCTAAGAGTAATTTTGTAGAATTCATTTTCACTTGTAATTTAATTGAAGACCTTCTCCAAAGTGAAATATTTTTCTACTAATTGTTTATACTTAGCTTTTTGCTATTGATATTACTTTTCATAAGCACTTTAAGGATTAACATTCTATTATCTAATCTACTCCATTTCAAGTTATTACAATTTTTTACTCAAGGTTTCAACATATGATTCTAACATAGCTATTTGCTTTTATTGAAGCTAAATATTAATGTTGCTACTGTTACCTGAGTTAGATTGCTTTTGTTATTCTGAATTGCTATTCAATTGTTAAGATCCTGTTAGGAAACTCTAATTGTTAGTATTATTTGACTATTGTTAATATTTAGTAAGCTCATTCTTTAAATTCTTTATATTTGTTTCTTGTTTCAATACAGATTCATTGATTACTTTATTTTCGCCTTCTAAACTATTTATCCTAGTCAGGTATTGAACTTCTCTTTGCTTATAACCCTCTATTTCTTTCTTTAGTTTTTCAAGATAAATTTAATCTTCTTCGTCAGTGAGTTAGTTTACAACCTCATCCTAAGACTAAACTCTTTTTATAGATAGATTCATTTATAGCTGCTATTATTGAGTGTTACTAGTACTCTAATTAGAGATGCATAAATTAGAACTGGTAGAAGTTTAGTGTTATTATTAGTTGCTATAATTTAAGCTAGAATTGTTGTTTGTATTACTGTTATTATTATTATTATTTGAAGAAATAGCTTGCATAAAGTTATTTATGGGTTAATGTGAGTTTTAGCTTGTATTTGTTGAACTTTTTAGAAGTCTTGGTGAGACTTTGTATGTAGAAATGTTTATCGATTAGCTGAGTGCTAACATAGCATTTTCGTCACTTATTGCGTTGTTTGTTTAGCTTGGTATGCTCAGTTGCTATGGAAGCAGCTATTAGCTTGCTTAGGAGGGCATTGTATTTACTCTCTTTCCAGGTGGAGTTGCCTCATTCCAATTCATATTTGGTTTCTAAGAATTGCCTAAAATATTCTATACTGAGGAATTCTACTATTAGACATAACTGAAGTTATTGTAGGAGCTTGTGTGCCCTCTATGAGTCTTGCTTGTTCCTTTCTCAAAGTGATAAGGTGGTATTTAATTTGTTTGCTATTATTATTGAGTTTGTTACTATTATTGAAGACAATACTTTTTAATAGCATTTTATTTGAGCTAGTTGAGGGAGTACTATTATTGGAGTTGCTAATGCTGTTGCAATTTTTGAGTTTAATTATTATGAGAAACTTTTGTAGAAGAATCACAACAAATGTCAATTGAAGTGAGAGCTTTTGAATAGCTTGAATTAGACAATGAAGCTGAAAATTAATTAGTACTTCTTGAAGGCAAATTAGAATAACTGCTAGCTAAATTATTATTTGGGACTCCACTTGAATGCTACTTAGTATGACTTGCTATTGAGGAACGAAGTAAAGAGGAAGAAAGAATATTCTCATTATTATGGCTAGTATTATTGCTATTGGATTGGCTTCCTGCATTCACATAGGTGTTGCTATTATTGTTATTTTGATTCATAGAAGTATTCACGTTGTATTGTAAATTCAAACTGCTATTTGCAAATGTATTGCTGTTTGAAGTGTTGCTACTACTGTTGCATCTATGAGATAGTTAACCACGTGAAGAGGAGTTTATCTTTTTATGAGAAGTATTTCCTACAACTCGTTATGAGTGATTCATGCTAACAGAGTTCGCGGAATCTCTTCTAAAAGGGCTGATGTTTTCTAAATTAGTGCGATTGATATTTATACTGCTCATCGTCAGGAAATGTAAAAATTCAGTTTATGATGCAATTTATTTAGATTTTCAATTAATGCTTGATGTGTATGAAAAATGAATGTTATTTTAACGCTAATCTAAGAAACTCTCAAATTATAAGGAATAGTTTTCAAGCAAAGTTTCAGATAATGATTTAAGCTTTGGTATATTCAAGAATTATTTGAAAATCGATTTTGTTAAGTAGCTGCTCGCTAGGCCAAGCCTGTGGTTTGTTAATATTTTATTAACTTAGTTATTTAGTTGTTTATTTATTTTCTCCTTCTTCTTATTCTTCTTAATCTTTTTGTGAAAAAGAAAATTTAATCCAATAAAAAATCGTTTACTAATAAGTATTTATTAATAAAAGTATATAAATATCAAGCAAGTCTATTTATGATTGATAAAAACGAAGATTGATTGATTGATTATTAAGCTTTCTGTCATATTAATAATGAATGAATGCTGTATAGTGTAAAACACTCTTTTTATTTATTAAGAAGTTGATAATTTCAATCAATTATCAATAGACCATAAATAATTTATTTTTAGCGGATAATCTTTTTCTTAACGAATATATTTATTTTTTCTTCACATTCTATTAATTTACTAAGTAAACTAAATTCTTTATTTTTAATAGTTTGTTTTCTCACATTCATTAATATATTGACTTACCTATCAAATTTTTCATATTAAATAAAAAATATGTATTAATTGCTTAAATTACTTCTGCCAACATCTAACTTATTTCTGAATAGAATAACAAAAAAATGTTATTTTTTTTAATTTACTCAAATATTTGCTAATTTTTAAAATTATAAGCAACAATCTTTATCTTCATATTTTCTAAAATTCATTCTTCTCATTTTAAAGATTGCTTGTAAATGTTTTTTATGATGTTTTTATTTGATCTATTTGTACTATTAATAAATTTTTAAAATTAATTTTTAAAATACCCCAAAAATTAAATACAGTATCTAAAAAAGATTTCTAAAGCCATATATTGATTAAGTTCTTTTACATTCGATAGCACAGAAATTTCTAATCTATCATTTTTTTTATTTTTCTTTCAAACATAAAAAGTAAAGTTAAAATTGAATAATAAAAATCTAATTAGATTTTTATTATAATTTCTACTTTTATGTTTCAATTTTTACATGATATAAATAATAAATTTAGAAAGCCATTTATTAAAATAAATTAAATTATAAATAATTAAATGAATATTTTTAAAAATTATCAAATTTAACTCAAATAAATTATTTTATTGAAAAAACAAAAAACTATATATATTTTAATTAAATCAAGAAGTAGAAATGTATTAAATTAAATTAGTTTAAATTAAAAATTGTAATTAGCTTTATTTTTTCTTATTAATTCCAGTAATTAGATAATTTATGAATATTTTACAAGCATGCGCACTGATTATTATGTATTCATTTTTTATATCCAGTCCTCAAATTATTTTCTGATTATACAAGTATGTGCACATTGATTTTTAGTATAGTTAACTTTTATCATTCACATAGATATTTAAATATAAATTTTTGTGATATTTTTTGCAAAAAAATATTTTTCAATTTAAAATTTTTTCTATTAATTGTAATAAAAATTTATTATGTTTATCAAATATACCCGCCTTCATTATTTCTAAATAAAAATATTTTTTAAAGAATAAATTGTTGAAATTTGAAATCTGTACCTACTCAGTTCGTGATATTTTAATTACAGGATTAGCTATATATGGAAGTTTACAGTATATTTATTTAACAACATAAACATTAAAAATTGAGCTCTTCGAGATAACCATTGACTTTATTTAGTACAAAATCAAGGGTGCATGAAATTAAATTACCAAAGTTATTGTAAGGCAAATTATAATTTTTTTTATCTAATGTCTATCTTGAGTTCAAATTATTTTTAAATACTTTCTTTTAAAATATTTAAAAAAATTAATATAATTTGAAATTATAAGTTTTTATTGTTATTAGCTTTCATATTTTAGTAATAATCTAATTAACTTGTCTTCAAATATTACATCTAATTAATATAAAAAAGATTTTAAGGAATTACTTTTTACAATTCATAAATCATCTTAAAGTTTTAATTGAAAAAAAACTAACTAACTACCTATACCCTTCATTCTAGATAGAAAAAACAAATTAGAAAATAAATACCATTTTTATTAAACTAAAATCTAAATATAACTTTTATCCTTCTTGCTTGATTCTACTTACTACTGATTTGTTTTACTAAGAAATATTTATTTAGTAAATAAATTTATTTAAAATAAATTAAAAATACTCTATCATATTTACACACTCGCGTTATTATGCGTTATTTAACAATTTTATATTTATTATAATATAGAAAAATATATTCATCAGTAGGTTTGATTTTTATATTATTTTTTTTAAAAGCTCTTTCAAAGTGAGTATTTTTCAGCTCTTCTATCAACACGGATGATAAAGTATTAACTTATCCTTTAAAGCTACTTTTGAATTCTGAAAAAGTTATCTAGATCATAAAAAAGCAAACCATTAATAAATTATTAAAATTCTATATACTTATAATTTAAATCTTTTTCTGATTTTAAGTATTAAAAGCCAGTTTGTTATCTACAATTTCAAAAAAAATAAATAAAAAAAATAAATAATTAATCTTAATAGCTAACTAAGTTAACAAAATTTTATCAAGAATAGATAAGAATTACTCTTCTACTAATATATTTAATCAAAATGGCTGAAAGAAAATAAGAAAAAAGACCTTCTAAAATTTACGATTATGAAGATAACAGACAAAAAAAAGATAAAGGAGATCTTTACACATTTGGCTAATTAGAGTAAATTATATCAATGCAAATTGTTCTCTTTAAATAAGTTGATTCTATTATAATAGATTTGCAGATTATCCCAATTCTAAATATAAACTTGCTATCAGAACCTTTTTTGGTAATCCTGAAACAGAAGTATTTTGTGTCAGATTTGACTAAGATGATTAATTCATAGCTGCAGGTAAACAAAATTTAAAATAAAATCGATTTTGCATAAAAGAATTTGAAATTTCATTTCTAATTAACCACTTTTTATTTTAAAATATTAATAATATCAATATTTTAAAAATAAAAATAGGATGCTCTGATGGCAGTGTGAAGATTTTTAACATATCAACTGGTAAATTAGCAATTTAAAATGTTTCTTTTTTAAAATAGCTCAAATATTTTATTTAATTTAAATAGGCAAGCTTGAACATAACTTATCAGGGTAACTTTCATTAATAAATTAATAGCAAATGCAACTAAAGTTAACTTTTAAATAAAATTTCTATATAAAATATTAAAAATAGATCATCTGGTATTAATGCTACTCCTACAACATGTCTTAGGTAATTCTAAATTTGCTAAATTTTAGAGTAAAATCAAAAAAAATTTAAATAAAATAATTAGATGGAGACCACCAGTTCATAATAAAACAAAATAAGTTTTAGTTTCTGTAAATTCAGATGGTTCTATTATTCACTGGCATGCCCCTTCTGGTAAAAATGAAATAGTTAGTTAGGCATAGCTAAGTTGATATTTAATTAAAATAGGAAAGCAATTACATAGATTAGTTGAAAATAATCATAGCATTATGTGCTTAGATTATAATCCTGAAGGTTCATCCTTTGTTACTGCAGGAAAAGATTTTCATGTAATATTTATTATTTTGCATTTAAAAGAGAAAAAAAAATATACGATATTAATATTTAAATTAGATTAGAGTTTATGATGAAGATACCAAAAGTGTAGCAATAGATTTCCCACCTGCAGACTGGAATTAGCCTGGTCATTCAAATAGAGTGTTTTCTTGTAAATTTTTAGCTCACGACCCTAATTTGATCCTCTCAGGCGGATGGGACTCAAATGTGCATTTATGGGATATTCGTGAAAAGAAAAGTGTTGCTACTATTTATGGACCCAGCTTGAGTGGTGATTCTTTAGATTATAAAGACGGGCTCATACTTACTGGTTCATACAGAAATGATAAACAGATGCAGCTTTGGGATTTAAAAACTAGAAAGCTTTTTAAGGATATAGAATGGAGTAATCAATCATCTCAAGTATATGTTTATGCTTCTTAATTCAGGTAAAAACAACATTATTTATTTAGAAATTGCTAATCATTAACAATAAATATTTTAAATAAAATTTACAGTAAAATTGACAGTAAGACTCTAATAGCAGGTAGTAGTGGAATTAATGAATTTGTAGTTTTCGATACTAACGAGTATAAGCCTGTATCTGCTGTAGTTAAGCTTAGAGAAGGTATTTATGGCGTAGATTATGGAAATGTCACTAATAAAGTTGCTTTTGGAGGTGGTGAAGGTGTAACTTATATTTTGACTCTTTAATAAAATAAATGAATAGGGTTAAATTTTTTTGTATAAATAACAAAGATTAAAAATAAATTATATCTTTCTTATATAATAATTAATATATCTATATGTCTAAAACTGTATTTATGATAATTTAATTTTCTTTCTTATTAACTCTTTATTAATTATCTATTATTTCATAAACTGCTAAATATAATAAATAAATACTTTCTTATTAACTCATTATTAATTCTGTATTATTTCATAAACTGCTAAATAAAATAAATAAACAAATATTTTTTTATCCAAAAAAAAGAGTATATGGTTTAATTAATAAATAATTAAATTATTTGATTACTTTTAAACATATATTGTACACTCAAATAAAGTCATTTAATTTGACTATATTTGATATATAGCTGATACTTCTCAAAATGAAAATAATTTAATAAATCTTTTTTAATTTTAAATTATTTAAATCAAAAAATATCCCATTATATTTCTGTTTGTTTTTTTTATATTAATAATATAACATTAAGTTTGGATAACAAAGAATTTAGTTAGATCCACTTTTATTTATCTCTATTCCAAAAATAAAGCATGATAATAACACTAAAATTTTTATTGAATCAGTTGATTACTTACTCACTTATTTATTTATGAATATCTACAGAATAAGGGTTATAGGCTTTTTATCCTATTGATTCATTACAATTAATTTAACAATTTAGGTTTTAAAATCAAATTTATTTTAGCAATTTTATGTTATGTTTTTTGATCTAAAAAGCCTAAACTATACTATCTGAGAGGTATGGACATTAAAGGTACTTATCCTTGAAAAATGTATTTCCTAGTATAAGTATGTAAGTATTAAATTTTGATTTTATTGAAGAACATGAGTTTTAATCTGTGTAGTAATGTGCATTCTTCAATAATTCTATTTCATCAATAAAATAATCACTATTTTACAACTAGTAATAACCCTAATTGTCTTGCCAAGGAAAAACAATTACACACCCTATTTCTCTATTGTTTTAAGTATTTATTTCTAAAATTTACAATATCTGAGCTGCAAAGTGAGTAAATAAGTTGTCTATGAATGGTGGGTTAGCTTAAAAGTTTTGCTAGATATTTAAATAATTCTTATTAAAATTTCCAAAGCTCCCAAAATATTTGTCTGATTCAAAAAGGCTAAAATAATTTTCTAAATTTCTATTAAAAGGTGAAGCAAATACTTCTGTGTTTATATTCAAAAACTATTTTAGTAAGTCAAAAACTTCACTGTTTAAAGACCACTACTAACCATTTTATATCCCTATATAGTCGTACCAAAATAAAGTTAAAAATATCTTTTAATTCATTATTGTATCTTTATGAGCAATATTATTTCCTTAACTCCTTTAATCACTAATGGATAAATCTTTATTTTATTCTTCCTAAGAAAGTAATTAATTTACTTCTTCTTAATCCGACTAATCTTATTCATCTTAAATAGTTTAAAAATTCTAGTAACGTTATTGCAGCATATTATAATCACTAATATTAAAAGAGTACTCATCTGCATTGCTTAACTTCTACTTATAAATCATTAAATTAAAATCTTATGATAATCCTTCTTGATCTTTTGCAATTTTCTCCATAGTTAGATTGAACTTTGAAGATATCTAATTATTAAATAATTCTAAATCCCTTAAAAATAAAGGGTCTTTCTATTAATCAAACCCCTTTTTAGCTAGATGCTAAAGTAAGTAGTAGTCAGCAGTGATTTAAATCTGGTTTTTAAATAGTAAACAATAATCAGGATATTGCAAATATCTAATAATAAATTAACTCCAAATATTGTTAACTTCATAATCATCCTCTATTTACTTACAAACTCTTTCAAAAAATAGCTATTTAAATTGCATTATTTAATTTAAAAGCTCTGAGATTTCATTTTTAGATTGAAATCTAAAAAATATTTGTTCTTGACTGTTTTCCATTTTATATTTTAATAAATCTTATTAATCTCTTAAAAATTTTAATTTGCTATCAGAAATATAAAATTTTTGTATACAAGTAAAGCACCTTCTTTTAATTAAATTATCTTGTTAAGTAATCATTTTAAGAATCATATTTTCAAATAAATCAGTATTAATTTAAAAATACTATCATTAATATTTAGATATATTCAATAGACATTTTATAAATAAGTAAAATATTATCACTCTTTAAGTAATATATTAAATAAAGTTTATCAATAATTTTTATATTAACAATAAAAACAATTTTAACTTTCATATTTAATTCATATTTTTATAGAAAATTGAAAGAAAAATTTTAAATATTATTTTTAAGTTTATAAGATTTATTAAATTCATGTATTAATTTATTTATTTTAAAAGGCAAAATATTTTTCGAAATCTAAGAAAATTGTTTCAACCATATATACATACATACCCACCTTGTTTCTCTGTTTCTGTAAGATCTTGTAATGAATTTCAATCTAAAAAAAGACCACTATAAAATGTAACAAATTAAAATTTTATTTTTCCTTATTTGTTTTTTTTATTAATTAAAAGTCTTTCAGGCAAACAAAAGAACATGTAATAGTGAGCTATTTTAATTCAAATTCCTTATTGTAATTTGATTTCAATAGAAAAATTAGTTATTTTCTACTGCTATTTTATTAAAATTTATAAGCTGAAAATTTGAGAATATCTATTTTATTTTTTAAGAGAAATCTTAGAATTTTATGTTAACACAATCCATAGTTAAGAAGGAAACATGTAAATAAACTAGAAAAAAAAAAAATGAATTAATTATTTATATTTATAATCGTTTTTATATTATTTTTTGCTTACTTTCCTGCCAATTACAAATGTAATATCAAATGTCTTAAAATTTGACAATTTGATAAGTAAAATTTATTTATTTGTTTTATTATTATGTAGAACTTGGTGGTACATTTAAAAATAAATATTGCAAAAAGATCGTCAGTCTATTTTAATAATAGCCTTATATATTGTTTTAATCAAAAAAATAACTAAGATATTTAAGTGGTTAAAAGAGTATCTTTTAAAAA
The DNA here is from genome assembly GCF_000189635.1 of Tetrahymena thermophila SB210. Taxonomy (NCBI): domain Eukaryota; phylum Ciliophora; class Oligohymenophorea; order Hymenostomatida; family Tetrahymenidae; genus Tetrahymena; species Tetrahymena thermophila. The sequence continues at coordinate 355,915 of NW_002476438.1, read as the reverse complement.
TTATTGATATAAATATTGTAAAAATAAATATTAATTAACTAAAAATATAAGTAAGTCTGATGAATAAGATACTACTAGCTTTCACTTTTTTTGCTTTAATGGCAATTGCAAGTGCCTTTCGTAAAAATAATTTTTCGACAGAATAAAAATAGGTAGCTGCTCCTTCTAAGACAGCAGAAACCTTTTGCCCTAATCCAAAATTTAGACCAGAAGCATGGATGAAGAAGTTCTTAGATGGCCTTTCTGGAACAAAATCTGATAGCGATTAAATCAAATATTTATAAGACTAAATCCCTACTGATCCCCATGTCTTCTCTTCAGATTAAGTTGTATCAACTATCAGTAAGCTTACATTTGATAGCTCTCGCTTGAAGTCTATGGAACTGCTTAATCCTTACATTTAATCCTTGAGTTCTTAGAATATAGTTGATATTTTAGGCAAACTAACATTCTCTTCAAATAAAATGGGAGCTTTAAAACTAATTGCAAATACTTTAACTGACATATCTGATTAATCCAAAAATCTTATTGCCAATTAATTTACTTTTAGTTCAGATAAGAATGAAGCCCTTATGATTTTAAATGGAATTTCACCTAGAAATTGTATATATGGTACAATTACAGCCAAAGTTGCTGTGTTTGTAATTGATACATCTGGTTCAATGGACTTTAAGTTCAAAGTAAATGGAGAATCTATTTCTCGTATACAGTTTGTAAAAGCTTAGCTTACAAAAACAATTAATGAGTAATTAAAAAAATACTAAAAGTTCAATATTATCACCTTTAGCAACTAGGCTACTTATTGGAAGCCAGATGTTATAGATGCAACTCCAGAAAATATTTTAGCTGCAATAACTTACATAAACAAATTAGGAACATCTGGAGCTACTAATATTTCTGGTGGATTAGACCTAGCCTTCCGCTCTAAAGAAGTACTTAATACGATATACCTTCTCTCTGATGGAGTACCAAATAGTGGAGTGATGACAATTGAAGGTATTAAAAAATATCTAACGGATAAGAATTAAAACAGATAAGAAAAAGTTAAGATAAACACTATTTCATTCATTTTAGGAGGTCCTGAGAATCAATAAGAAAGAACTCTCTCTTTTGAATTCTTAAATGCAATTGCAGATGCCACTAATGGGTCATTCAAAGGCATTTCTGAATGATATTTTTTCTTCAAATCTATTAATATCAAATTACAACACTTTTTAAAATATATAATTTAAAATTAATCTTAAGATTTTTTTTTGTTTTGTGAGTAAAATGTTAATTTAATTATTGCTTTTCATAAAAATTATTTTTTATATCATAAAATATTTATTTAGTTATTAATTAATTCATTATTTTTAGATATTGAAGTGGATAATTAAATAATCTTTCATCCAACTTATTTTCTGTTTGTTTATTTGTTTGTTTTTGATACTAAAGGGATGATCTAATTTATCAATAAAATTCTTTACAAATCTTGTTTCCATATTAATTAATATTAATGAATCGAGTAACTAATTGAATGAGAAAGTTTGCTTGAAAAATTTTAATTCATATCATATGTGTATATTAAAAAATAGGAAGGAGCTTCCTTATAGAAATATTTTAAAATAATTATTTATTAATCAAAAAAAATTTTATCTACTGACATAACTTTAATCAATCTAAATATTTATTTAGTGTCTGGTTATTATTAATGTTAAAAAGAGATAATATATAAGCAATACATATATTAATTTTGTGTAGTAAAACTAAATTATTCACTTTAATATAAATAGCACTTCCACAATTTAAAATCTTGAATAAGATTATTTGATTTTTTTTATTTTAAACATAATTATTTATAAAATATACTTTCACTTATTAATATTTCGCTTTCTTATTTTCATAAACACTTATTATTGATTGATAGATCGATTTCAAATTTCTTCCAATTAAAGAAAAAAAATTGAAGTGCATTTTAAAAATCTGGTTATTTCTGGCTTATCCTTAAAGAGAAACTGAATAAAAGAGTATAAAAATATGTTAAATTCAAAGTCTTTAACAGAAATTGCATCTAAACTAAACTAAATGATATTTATCAGTATTATTTGGGAAACTTTTGAAAAATTTATTTATTTTTCTATTTATTATAAGGACTATAATTTATTTTTACAGTTTATTAATTACATTTTTCATTACGAATATTTGCAAGGTTTAAAAATATTTTATCATTCATTCATTCATTTTAAACTTTAAAGAAAAAATAAAAAATAAAAAAATATTTATTAATATTTAGGTTATTATGAATATAAATTTAATTACATATTATTTCTTTTATCAGCTTTTTTTCTTTCTTTTCCTATTTATTTTCTTAATTTCTTTTTCAAATTTACATTTAACCTTTTTTGCTGGCTGAATATCTATTAATTTTTCTTTATAAATTTACAAAATTAACTAATTCGTCTTTTCTAAACATAATAATTCCAAATAGATTCTAATTAGTTCTTCAACTAGAGGGGGGGGAAAAATGTATAAAAGTTCTCATTACTTTTGTCAAAATGGTAACTTTTAATACACAAAATTAACTAAACATGTTAATATTCCCTCTTTTTATATGTGTATTGAGAATTTACTCAGTATTTTACTATAAATAGAATTTTTGTTTCTTTCAAATAATTTCCATTTTTTATTTTTAGGAAAATAGAAAAAAATTTATTTGAGAATAATTATTTTATAATAGATTGGATTAGTAAAAGCTTAATTTTAACCAAATAACCATTAACGCAACCTAATAAATAATATACCATTTTATGTAATCATAGTTTTAAAGGAATTCCAAACGCTTTTCAAATCAAATGTACTTCTTATTTAGTTACAAATTTTAAAAAGGTTTAGTATAATAAAAGCACATGAATAAATCTATGAATGAATCTCTCTCGACAGAGTAAGGGACTAATTTTTTACTGCAATAATTAAATTTTGTAAAAACTTTATTTTAAATATAATTTTCTTCTTTATTCTGAACACCACACATTTAGTTTAAGATAATCTGATATTTGATTTACCTTCTAATCGAATAAATTAAATCTTTTTTAATATTGATCGTTTATTAGAATCTTAAATATACAAAATAAAAAATTTGTTCATGGAGTGACTCATTATAAAAATTAGTTTGATTAAAGATAATAAATAATATATAATTAAAATTAAACTTTCAAATTAATTTAGTAAAAAAAATAAAAATAAAATGAACAAAATATATTTGTTGGCTATTGTTGCCTTAGTTGGATTGTCAACTTTGGCTCTTACTTAGTTCAATACTGAACCTGCCTTGAGAGCTAATTTAGGTGCTGGTGCTGCTGATTTCTGTCCCTAACCTTAATACAGATCTGATGCTTGGATGAAGACTTTCTTGGCTGGCCTTTCTAGCTAAAAGAATGATGACTCCACTATGTAATTCTTACAAGCTCAAATCCCTACTGACTCTCACGTTTTCTCTACTGAACAAATTCTTTCTATTTTCAGCAATATTGTTTTTGATAGCTCTCGTTTACAAGCTATTACCTGGATGAATCCCTACATCTTAACTTTGACTTCTCAAAATATTGTTGATATTTTGAGCAAATTTGCCTTCTCAGCCAATAAGATGGGAGCTTTAAAACTCATTGCTAACACCTTAAGCGATGTTTCTGATGCTTCTAAGAAAACCATTGTTGACTAATTCACCTTTTCTTCAGACAAGAGTGACGCTTAGGCTATTTTGAATGCTATTTCTGCTAGAAACTGCATTTATGGTACCATCACTGAAAAGGTTGCTGCTTTTGTTATTGATATTTCTGGATCTATGGACTACACTTTCAAGGCCAACGGAGAAACTATCTCTCGTTTAGCTTTCGTCAAGTCTTAACTTACCAAAACTCTTGCTGAACAATTGAAGCCCTACTAGAAGTTCAATGTTATCATTTTCGGTAACAGTGCTTCCTAATGGAAAACTGATTATATTGATGCAACTCCCGAAAATATCCAAGCTGCTATTGCTTATATTAACAAATTAACCACCAACGGAGCCACTAACATCTCTTCTGGTTTGGATTTAGCCTTCAATACTAAGCAAGCCTTAAACGGTATTTACCTTCTTTCTGACGGTGTTCCTAATAGCGGTGTCTAAACTGTTGATGGAATCAAAAAGTACTTAGCTGATAAGAATGCCAGCAGAAATGAAAAGGTTCATATCAATACTATCTCTTTCATTATGGGTGGCACTGAAACTCAAAACGACAGAAATCTTTCCTTCTAATTCCTTAATGCCATCGCTGATGCCACTAATGGTTCCTTCAAGGGTATTTCAGGTTGAAATTATATAAATAATTGATACATTTATTTGTAATTTATAGAATATATATTCATATTAAGTAAAATATCCTAAATTATATTTTTTTAAATTACTTTTAAGAATTGATAAAACAATTATTCTCAAAATTAATTAAATGAATTTTAATGTAAGCTAATCAAATTAAATATAATCTATAAATTAGTATATCCATCCATCCATACAAATCTTGCAATAAAAGTTAGAGGATTATTAAAACAAATTATGAAATCCAAAAATAACAAAAAAACATTGGCTTATTAATAATTTTGTTTAATTTTTAATTTGTATTTTGTTGATTTAAATATCAAAATCTTTATTTTTACAAAACATCAAAATAATTTCTCTCTTATTGAGTTTCATTCGATTTACCCATAAATTCAGGTCTTCTAAATAAAATATTTTGAAAAATTCTGTGTATAAATTTTAACAAAAATAGTTTATTTTGAAATTATTGTTAATATTTTAGAAATTTTTGAAAATCAATATTATGATGGAACAAAAGTTAAAATATACTTGATGAAATAAAAGATCAAATCTGAATGTTTACACAAAAAATTAATAAATTTGTATTATAAATATTATTTATTGACTTAAAAATTCTTGCTTTGAAACTTCTAAAGAAAAATTAAATCATAGCTGAAAGTAACCTTAAAAAATCTGATAAAATTCAATCAAAATTATTTAATGTTCAAAAAGCATTCATGCGAATAAACTATTTTCATATTTTTAAAAAAGAATTTTGAAAATTTCTTTTATTTTTTATGAGTTATGGAAGAATACTTACTTGTTCATTTAATTTATTTTCTTTATTTTTAAACTTTGTCATAATTTGGTAGTTCTTGGTTAAATTTCTTTATTTTTATCTAAAAAATGTAAAAGTACTCATATTTTTCTTTAAATCTTGGGCTTACAATTTATATTTTATCCTTTGAATTATTTTAATCTTGAAACCATAGATTTGATTTTGATTGAATGTAACTTTAATTGATTTAATAAAAATCTATAAATATCAATTTAGTTATGCTAATAAAATATCTAAGAAAAAATAAATATTTTTCTCTTCAAAATTGTTAAGTTAGATAAATAATTTTTGTTTAAATCATTAAGAATAAATTAGAAATATTCAAAATGATTATAATATTCTTTTTATTTTATCCTTCTCTGTTGTATTTTTTTATTTATAAACATTTTTCTAAAAGCATTCAAGCAAATATTATATTTTAGATAAATTTCTTTCATAAAAGTTTTTATTTTCTGAAGAAAAATAAAAGATCCCCAAGTTTCTAATATATTAGCATCATTAAATTTAATTAATATTTTGCTAAAATGTATCTGCTAAATTGTAAAAAATAAAATATATTTAGTCACTAATTAATTTATTTACACTCATTTTTTAAAGTTGAAAATTTCCTAAATTTTTGTGGAAAATTTGGAACCTTATTTATTGAAAGAACACAGAAAATGAAATTTTATGGATAGTATTCTTTTAGTATATAGATATTACTTTGAAAATATGAGTATTTCACTACATAAAAGTTTAAAAAACTTAATAAATTTTTTAAGACAAATGTTTTATTTATCTTTTTAATTTTAAAAGTAAGGCTAACGTAATCAAAACAAGTTTTTTACATACATTTAAAGGACAAATAAATCATCCATTTTTACGAATTGATGATATTATTCTTTAATCAATTTCACTTAATTATTTATTTTGTTATTATTTTTCAAAAAATTTTTAAATATATTGTTCCTGCAAATCCTCACATTCCATTATACTAAATTATGTTTCAAGGTAATTCAGCTTTCCTTTTATTTCTTTAAATGAATATTTTACATTTATTTTCAAATAATATAAATAAATTACATTCAAACTTCATTTTAGACTTATTGCTCCTCTTATCAAAATTTAAAAAATTATGACTCAGACATATCCATTAGATAGCTGCTAATTGATCTGGAGTTAGGATCATTGCAATGGCTTTTTTCAAAAAAAGAATATCTTTATATAATTCAAAAATATCTAATCTTCTTTTCACTTCATTTTATAAGTTCTTTATAAAAACATGATCTATTCCTTTAGACTAAAGATAGCACTTTGGTTTGAAACTTCTATAAATAGAAAATAAATAAATTAATTAATTAATGATGTTTAACAAAGTTTAATTAATTTTACTTAAATTTAAAAATTAAATTTTTAATAACTTATTATTAAGAATTTTTTTATATTATTTTAAATTTTTAAGAAGGAACTTCATCAAATAATTATTTTCTATCACTAAGAGCTAGACGGTTTTTATCTAGAGTTTCAGTAATATTTGAGTATCTTTTCATCTCTATTATTTTCTTTTCACTGATAAATTAATTTTACATTTAATTTTGTTCTTTCTATGAAATTAATCTTAAACTTTTTGGTATAATTTTGTGTTGCCTACTTGAAGTCAAACTATCTGGAGTTAAATCATCTGAACATTTATTCATTATCTTTAATTTATTTTATGCTTTTTTATCATATAAGCTATTACCACTATTTTTTTTTTTCATCCTCTTTTAACTATATTTCTTCTGTTTGTTAATCGCTTCGTTTTGTAAATAAATTTGAATGTTCATCTTTTGAATAAGAAATCTGACTTTTTTCAACATGATCTTTGAATTTTGTCTAGAAACTAGGAACAAATTTATCATATAGTTCGTTTTCTATAACTTCATCTTTGAATTCTTCTTCTACTTTACTTTGGGTTACAAAGCAAGTTTAGTTATTCTATTCAATAAGATTGTTGTGTTTTAGTATTTTCTTATATTCTTCTGAATAAAGTCTTTGAAAAAAAAGCATGAAAAAGTCTTATTTTATAAGTCTTTAAGAGTAAATTCTTCCTATAGCTCTTAAAATAATAGCAAAAGCTGTAATACTGTTTACAAGTGCCAAAACCTCAGTGATTGTAGGATATTAGATTTAGACTTACTAAACAATTTCGTCCATTTAAATAATTGTTTAAAGATATGGACCAAATCCATTTATTAAAGACTATTGCCTATCAAAATACTAGCTTACCATATTGTATTGAATTGGTGAGGAGTATGTTTATTTGCTTTAAAACATCAAGCCTTCATTTACTTCAGTTTCTTACTTCTAAGTATTTAGAGTATTAAGAGTATATTATAAAGATTATACATAGGTATATATACTTCTATAATAAGTTTAGATCTTTTTCGAAGTTGTATTATATTAAGAAGTTTAAAGCTTTAAATAAAAATAAGCATAATATGAATTGATGATATTATCTATATCAGATTAATCAGCACAATTATCGGGAATAGTGGTTTTCACACTATCTAAATCGCGACAGCCATAAATATTAATATTTATTGAAGAGAGAATCTAATTATTATTTTAACTATCAAGGATCAAAGTATAGTTATTCACTTTAGAAAAATCAATGCAAATGAAACCTTGTAGTGAAGGATCAGCACATTAAAATACATCAAGATTAATTGTATTAAAAACTTGATTATTAAGGTCTTAATAGTAAAAATATGGATAAAACACAAGATAAGTTAGATTTTACTATGATTGGTACTCACTTATTGATGTAGAATAGTTATAGTAAAACTAAAATCCAATAAGGTCTTAGCTTAAAGGTATTTCTTTCTTCTCATTAAGAATAAAACTTTGAGATCTAAATTTTGGGTTTATTTAATTGTTGAAATACAAATTAAAAGTATAAATGGAATAGGAAATGACACTAAAAATTGCAAGCATTGATAAAAAAAAACCTAAAAAAGTGCGTCTTTTATCTTACGTAGCTCCAACATTGAAAAAGAACTCTGAAGAAAATATATCAAATCTTAGAATGCTCATAACTTACTTAGTTTGATAAGTAAATAAATAAATATTATTGCTTGTTCTTATTCTTATTAATTTATTTACTCTACTTTTAAAAGACTTTGCTAAAATTTTTAATTATTATTTTTTATACAAATGATTATTTTTAACAAGAATAATTTAGACAAACATTATGCCAAAAAAAATAAATAGATAATATTAAAGTATATTAAAAAAACATATATTTCTTTTGAAGTTGTGTTTTTAATTATTTGATTAATTACTGCATAAGTATAATTAGCTATTAAAAATATTTAATACAGTATTCATTTTAACTACTTTATGTGTGGCTGGCTTAAAATTATTTAATCAGTAAAATTTAATTTTTAATAGAGAATATGATCCTGGGTAAATCTGTGTACACCCTACTATTATTATCCATAATTAAAAATGTAAAAATGAAAGTATATGTTATTTTTAAATTTAATTTTTTTTTAATCTCCCCTATTATTGATAAAATAGCTTTCAATAAAGCGTTTGAAAAATGCAGCAGTTAAAATTTATTACCTATTAGCCCATAATTTCCCCGATCATTATTTCTCTAAAAATAGGTGTTCAAAAATATTTTTTGTATGGAATGCTGTATTTTTTTTCTTACTATGATTAAAATGGCTAATTAATTAAAGCTTGAAATATTTTGTTTTTTTATGAATATTAAATATAAAATTTTATTTTTATTCAGAAATTTTTATCAATATCTTGCTTTACATCTTATTTATTGATAAAAATACAGAAAATTATATTTTATGGATACACTTCTTTTAATAGTTCTTTAAAAAGTGAATATTTAATTAACATCATAAAGTTTAAAAAATTAATAAATTTTTTTAAGATAAATATTTTATTTTAAAAGTAAGTAAGGTTAATGTTGTAAAAATAAGTAATTTGACATTTCTAATACAAATCATCAATTTTTAATAATTGATGATATTATTCTTTAATCTATTTCACTTTATTAATTATTTTGTTTTTGTTTTTCAAAAAATTTTTAAATATATTGTTCCTGCAAATCCTCGCATTCCATTATACTAAATTGAGTTTCAAGGTAATTCAGCTTTCCTTTTATTTCTTTAAATTAACATTTAATAATTGTTTTTAAAAAATATAAATAATTTACATTCAAACTAAATTTTAGACCTATTACTCCTCTTATCAAAATTCAAAAAATTTTGACTAAGACATATCTATTAGATAGCTGCTAATTAATCTGGAGTAAGGATCATTGCAATGGCTTTTTTCAAAAAAAGAATATCTTTATAAAATTCAAAGATATCTAATCTTCTATCCGCTTCATTTTATAAGTTCTTTACAAAAGCAGTATCAACTCCTTTAGACTAAAGATGATGCTTTGATTTGAAAAATCTTTTAATAGAAATTAATTATGTAAATGAAATAATCAAATTTTGCAATGCTTAATTAATTTTACTTAAATTTAAATATTAAATTTTTAATAGCTTGTAATTGAGAATTCTTTTCAATTATATTGTATTTTTAAGAATTTCCATCAAAAAGTTATTTTCTATTGCTAAAAGGCAGATGATTTTTATCTAGAGTTTCAGTAATATTTGAGTCTATTTTCATCTCATTTACTTTCTATGAACTGAAAAATTAATTTTACATTTAGTTTTGTTATTTCCATGAAATTGATCTTAAACTTTTTGGTGTATTTTTGTGTTAACTACTAGAACTCAAACTACTTGATGCTAAATCATCTGGATATTTACTCCTTATCTCAAATTTACTTTTTACTTTTTTTTTATTTATAAAATTAATTTTTATTTTATTTTCAACTTCTTTAAACTATATTTCATCTGCTTGCTAATCGCTTTGCTTTGAAAATAAATTTGAATGTTCATCTTTCGAATTAGAAATTTGACTTTTTTCAACATGATCTTTGAATTTTGTCTCGAAATTAGGAACAAGTTTATCATTTAGTTCGTTTTCTATAATTTCATCTTTGAACTCTTCTTCTCCTTTAGTTTGGGTTACAAAACAAATCTTGTTATCCTATTCAATAAGATTGTTGTGTTTTAGTATTTTTTTATATTCTTCCGAATAAAGTCTTTGAAAAAAAAGCATGAAAAAGTCTTATTTAATAAGTCTTTAAGAGTAAAATCTTCCAACAGCTCTTAAAACAATAATCAAAGCTGTAATACTGTTTATAAGTGCTAAAACCTCTGTGATTGTAGGATATTAGATTTAAATTTGCTAAACTATTTCATCCATTTAAACAGTTGTTTAAAGGTATGGGCCAAATCCATGTTTTAAAGACTTTTGCCTATCAAAATATTAGCTTATCATATTATATTGAATTGGTGAGGAGTATGTTAATTTGCTTTAAAACATCAAGCCTTCATTTACTTCAGTTTCTTACTTCTAAGTATTTAGAGTATTATATGTATATTATTAAGATTATACGTAAGTATATATACTTCTGTAGTAAGTTTAGATCTATTTCGAAGTTGTATTATATTAAGAAGTTTTAAGCTTCAAATAGAAATAAGTTTCATACGCATCAATCACATCATCTATTTCAGATTATTCAGCACAATTATCAGGAATAGTAGTTTTCACATTATCTAAATCGCGACATCCATAAATATTAATATTTATTGAAGAGAGAATCTAATTATTGTTTTAACTATCAAGGATCAAGGTATAGTTATTCACATTAGAAAAATCAATGCAAATGAAACCTTATAAGGAAGGATCAGTGCATTAAACTAAATCAAGATTAATGTAATTAAATACTTAATTATTAATGTCTTAATAGTAAAAAAATGGATAATAAACTACATAAGTTTTATTTTACTGCTATTGGTAAGCATCTACTGTTGTAGTTTAGTTATAGTAAAACTAAAATCCAACAAGGTCTTAGCTTAAAGGTATTTCTTTCTTTTCATTAAGGATAAAGCTTTGAGATCTAAATTTTGGGTTTATTTAATTGCTGAAATACTAATTAAAAGTAAAAATGGAATATAAAACCACACTAAAAAAGGCAATAATTGATAAAAGCAAGCCTAAAAAAGTGCCTCTTTTATTTTGAAAAGCTCCGATATTGAAAAAAAACTCTGAAGAAAATATATCTAATCTTAGGATGCCCATTACTTTGTTTGATAAATAAATAAATATTATTGATTATTTTTATTCTTATTAATTTATTTACTTCTACTTTTTAAAGACCTTGCTTAAATTTTCAAATTACTATTTTTATACAAATAATTAATAATTATTTAAATGAAATAATTTAGCAAGAAACAAAAATCGATAGTTAAATTATAAAATAAGAGAGAAATTTTTTTTAAAGTTGTGTTGTGCCTTCCAATATATTCATTTGAAAAGATTACTTCATTAGTATGATATATAATTCAGCTAGTATAAATAAAATACTGTTTTAATTTTAAATAAAATCTGAGTAGCAAGCTTGAAATTGATCTTAAGCTTAGTGAAGCAACTTCAAAAGTTTATTTATAATACTAAGAAAGTACTGCATCATTTTTTTAACTATTAACTATTATTTTTTATTTTATTTTAATTCAAATAATTATTAAATTTATTTATTTGTAAATTAATAAAATGCTTATTTTTTTTCTTTTATTTTATTTAAAAAAATAAATATAGGGAAAACATAAATTTTAGTTAGTTTTTACAGAATTGTATTTATATTCATTTTGAATTATCTAAATTTTTTTGTTTATTATTTGTTATTTAGTAAAAATTAGTAAAAATATTGAATCCATTTTTTCTTTAATTTACCTAACATAGTAGTATTTAACTCAATAGGAGTTTTTATTTAATTATTTTGAGTATGCAGTAATAATTATGTGGATTCAAAATTACTAATTAAAAATTTTTTACAGCTTTTTATTTGTTATTCTTTAATTTTATTGAGGTTGTAACTCATCTTTTTTACAATAAATTTGTTAAAGATGTTAAAAATAAAACTTGTTACTTAAATAGTTTTTATATAGTTATATTTATCATATATTTTTAAACTTTAAGATAATATTTTAAAATCAGTAAAAAAAATAAATAATTATGCTACTTTTCATTAGTTTATAGTCTTAATATTTATTAAGAAAGCGTTAGATTGATTTTTTTATTAATTGTTTGAGCCAATAATATTTGCCTTAAAAAATATAAGTGATATTATTTTTTCGGTATTCTTAAAATAGTAAAAAGCTGATTCGGTCGAACTTTGATAATTTATTATATTAGTAGTATAAAATAATATGAATTAAAATTTTACAATTTGATATGAAAATTAATATAAATTTATTGATTTGTATTTTTACTTTTTCTCCTAAATTTGTTGTTTATTTTTATCAAATTTTTTTTGAATTTCCTATTTTATTTTGTTAAAATTTATAAATTGTAAATGATTTTAATCATAATTTTTTTCTATTAAGATAATTTTCAGATATGAATTTATTTTGATGTTAGGTTTATGCAATTTTTATGCCTTGGTAAAATTATAATTTTTCTACCAAAGTTAATAATAAAAATGGTTAAATTAAAATGATATAAACAAGACAATCAAATAAGATTAAATACTATTTATGTAAATTATTAGTACTTTTAACTATTTAATATTTTCTAAAACAACATTTAAAAATATTTTTACTTTATTTTTTATTTTTTCATACAAATAAATTGTTGTAATTTATTTATTTAGATTAGGAAAAATAATTAATTAATTATTTAATTTACTGTAAGTAAGCTTTTAATTAAGTTAAGATTATAACTATATTTAATAAATTAGTGTCGTCTAGATTTATTAATAAAAAAGTTGGTATTAATAAAATTTTATTTTTGTAACACTTACTTGCTGTATAAATTTATATTGTGTAACACTTTTACTTTTTTTGATACTAAGATGAAATTATTAATCAATTTTCAATAATATTTAGTATTTTGAACTCAAAGAAAGAAGATAAATAATATGTATATATATGGAGCTTAATGAGTGAAAATAAAGATAAAACTCATTTAATCAATTAAAAAAAATATTTTTTTTACATTCAAAAAATAGTTTAATACTTTTAAATTTGGTTATTTATCATACTAATAATAAACTCAATTGAGCACAAGCAAGAATAGAAAAAAATTTCATGAATTTATTTATAGGTAACATTTTAATTAAATATAAATTCTGATCATAAAAAAATCTTATTTAAGACACTAATAATTTTTCTATTTTCAAGATTCTGTCTATCTATCTCACTATCTATCAATACTTACTTTAAAGTAAAAAAATTTCCTTTGATATTTTAACTTTAAAATTAGCTAAGCGCTTATTTAATACTTATCACTAAAAGTTATTGATATGATATTTGACATATTGAAGTAAAATCATTTTAATTGGACTTTCAACAAAATTATAATTTTAGATAATAAATAAACTTATGCAAAAAGAGGATAAAATAAATATTCTCAAAATAAAAATCTGCTGACGTTTTGATTGTAAAAGAAATAATTACTCAATTTATCTATTTACAATTATATTTTTTAGTTTTAGTACAAGGTAAAAACTTTATAATTATATTACCTATTGGTTAATCACTCTTTTAAAATACTTTCAAATTTAAATCTAAAATTGTTAAATCCATTTACTAAATACTTTCTTTATTTTATTTACTAAATAGTGAGCAAAAGGAGCTTTTTGACAAAAAGATGTTTAATTCTCTTTAAATAAAATAAACTTAAACATAGCAGACAATAATTTGTATTAATGTAATTTTTATTTTTGACTTTTGTTTACAAAAACAAACAAATAAATAAAATCTTATAATATTTGTCGCCTTTTAAATTTATTTGATTTTTTCTATCATTTGTAAATAAAAATAGTAAGATATTTTATACAAGTAAAGTTTTCAAACGATGCTTTTAATCAAATCAATTATTTCTAATAATGAAAAAATTAAACATTACTTTCTTCATTTGCATTTAAAGAGTTGCAAAAATTTACTTTTAATCTATTTGGAAGTCTAATTTTTACTCAAAACAAACAAATAAACAAAAAAAGATGTATTTTGATTATATTTTATAAAACTTGTATTTTTATTATTTATTATGTTAAAATTGTTATAAAACGTAAGAAATCTTATTATTTAAAATGTTAACTCAAATAATTTGATAAATTATTTATATAAAAATGGTAAATTATTCCTATTTATTTATGAGTATTAAATTATTTAATTGGATTACAGAATTCATAATATTACTACTTTTTTTAGATTGATATAATCTATGCTTTAATTACCACTAAATTATTGAAAAATCGAATAATTTGTTATTTCTGGATTTAAATTACGAGAATAGAAAAAACATAATTAAACCTTCCTCTGTCTTTCTTTCTATCTTCTGTTTATGTAAGATTTTCACATCGATAGAACTAAATTTACTCAATTTGTTAATCTAATTTGATTTATTCCTTTAAAAAGTTGATTCCCCATCTATTTAGATATAATATTTAATTAATTAACTAAATAAATTAGTAAAAAAACATAGATAAGTAATTAATCAATAAATGAACAAAGTGTATTTGTTGGCTTTTGTTACCTTAATTGGTTTGTCAGCTTTTGCTTTCACTTAGCTTAAAAATGAACATGCTTTAAGAGCTAACTTGACAGCAGGCGCTGCTGACTTTTGCCCTAAACCTTAATACAGATCTGATAGCTGGATGAACACTTTCCTAACTGGGCTTTAAAGTCAAAAATATGATAACACCATGCTTTAATTCCTCTAAGATTAAATTCCTACTGATTCTCATGTTTTTTCAACTGAGTAAATTCTTTCTATCTTCAGTTAAATCTCATTTGATAGCTCTCGTATTTAAGCCTTAACTCTTTTGAATCCTTACATTATCACTTTGACCCCTCAAAATATTGTTGATATTTTGGCCAAATATCCTTTCGAAAGTTCAAAGCTCACAGCTTTAAATCTTATTGCTAACACTCTTAGCGACGTTAGTGATGCCTCTAAGAAACTTATTGTTGATTGCTTCTCTTTCAGTTCTAATAAGAGTGATGCTATGAACATTTTGAATGCTATTTCCCCCAGAAACTGCATTTATGGTACTATTACTGAAAAGGTTGCTGCTTTTGTTATTGATATTTCTGGATCTATGGACTACACATTCAAGGCCAACGGAGAAACTATCTCTCGTTTAGCTTTCGTCAAGTCCTAACTTACCAAAACAATTGCTGATTAATTGAAGCCCTTCTAGAAGTTCAACATTATCATTTTCGGTAACAGTGCTTCATAATGGAAAACTGATTATGTTGATGCTACCCCTGAAAACGTCCAAGCTGCTATTGCTTACATCAACAAATTAACCACCAACGGTGCTACCAATATTTCTTCTGGTTTAGACTTGGCTTTCAATACCAAGTAAGCCTTAAAAGCTATTTACCTTCTTTCTGATGGTGTTCCTAATAGCGGTGTCTAAACTGTTGATGGAATCAAAAAGTACTTAGCTGACAAGAATGCCAGCAGAACTGATAAGGTTGTAGTCAACACTATTTCCTTCATCATGGGTGGCGTCGAAAAGTAAAACGAAAGAGACCTTTCTTTCTAATTCTTAAATGCTATTGCTGATGCTACTAATGGCTCTTTCAAGGGAATCTCTGGTTGAAATGATTAAATAAAGCATTATAAAAAAATGATAACTTGTAGTTTGTATATTTTTTTTCATAAAGTTATTAAATAAATAATTTATAGTAAAAAAACTAATATGCAAGTAATTAATTAAATTTTTAAGATTAAATATCAATTACAAAAAAACAAACAAACAAATGATCAAACAAAAAAAGAAACTTGATAATCCTACAATTTATTTCTATTTAAAATTTAGTTAGTTTGTAAATAGTTTGCAGTAAATTAAATAAATATCTTCAAGTCGAATTGAACAACAGATTTTATTTTTTTTATTTTTTTAGTATTTTTTTATCTTCAAAGGGAAAAATTTAATTTAAGGTAAATTAAAATAAGGTTTGATTGAGAGACTAATAATTTCATTGATACTTTAAATATTGAGATTAAAGCTTATTAAGTTTAGATATGCAAACAAACTAACAAAAAATAAATTTAAATTATTTACTAATTTGCATGAATTAATTATAAAACTTAAAAAGAAATTACTAACTATTATATTATTTTTCAACTAAATAAATATATATCTAAATGCAATTATGTACTAATTTGCATGAACTAATTATAAAACTTAAAAAGAAATTACTAACTATTATATTATTTTTCAACTAAATAAATATATATCTAAATGCCTTTTGAATTTAACATTTGTTAAGAAAATTTATTTAATTATTTTTGTTTCCATAATATTTATTAAAGTTTTTTTCTCATTCATTTTAGGTAAAAAATATCTAAAATTATAGTTTGATTTATCAAGCAACTCTAATATTCTGACATAAAATTTTCGAGATAAATTAGATCAAATTTCCCAAATATTAGAAATGTTTGATTGTAAAAACTAATATAAAGCAGCATACTTACAGTTATTTTAGAATATCTTTCAAAATATTTTTTTTAAATAATTACATTTTTTTAATAAAAATGTATTTGAATTACAATTTTATATTTAAATATCGATTACTTAATTTTTTTTTTTTTTTCAAGTTGATTGATTTACTTTTTTATATTATTTAATTTAATTTTAATTTTTTGCTTAAAATATCAAAATTAATATATTTAAGAAAGAAAATTTGATTAATATAAATAATTTGACTCACAAAAAATAAGTTTTTATAAATGAATATTTAAGAGATATCATAAGAACAAATAAATGATTATTTAACGTTAAAAAAAATAGATATTTCAAATGAAAGAATAAAAAAAGGCATATAATATTTAAAATAATTTGATATTTTTATATCTAAAATCTTAGGAAATGGCTAATTTGGGATTGTTTTTTAAGGATATGATTAGCAAAACAAAAGAAAGATTGCTATTAAGTTAATTTTTGGGTAAAATGAGTAATTTGTAAATGAATATATCAATGAAGCTCAACTGGCGAGACAAATTAATAGCAAGTTTGTAGTAAAAATGCATGACTAATTCTATGATTAAGAAAATAAAAACTACTTTATCATTTACGAATATTGTGAAGTAGGAAATCTCTAAAATTACTACAAAGAGTTGAATTAATAGCAAATTCTAGATATAGCTATTTATTTAACTCAAGGAATTTTAGATATTCATGCCAAATAAATCATTCATAGTGATATTAAACCAGAAAACATTTTATTATCTACAGAAAATGGCTAGTTGATTGCTAAAATTGGGGATTTAGGACTTTCTAAAAAGTTGTAAAAAAATCTAACTCACATCTCTACATACTAAGGTACTTATTCTTTTATGGCTTATGAGTAAACTGAAGGAAAACTATGTATGGAGTCAGATTATTTCGCACTTGGTTCAGTTATTTGCTTTATTTCAGGAATAAATTTGCTAGATTTTATGACAATGTCATTGTTAAAAACTGGATATTATAAAGATAACTAAGAAAACCCTTTGATATCTTTAGCCTTAGAATTGACGAAAAAAGAACCTTAAGAGAGAATGAAATTAAATACATTTTTATCTAAATTAGAAAGCATGAGAAAAGATTAGCAGTAATAATAGAATAATAAAAATTCAAAAGGCAATAATTTTAAATCTATTAAAGCAAATATTTTTAAATTTTCTATCATAGTTCTACTTACGTTAATCATTATAAAAGTTGGAATCTAAATTAAATAAAATTCAACAAACAATCAAAACTACAAAAAAATTCTTTATCAAAATGGATCGTTCTATGAAGGCTATATAAAAAATGATGAAAAACATGGAATAGGTAAACTTGATTTTAATGATGGAACAATTTATGTAGGTGAATTTAAAAATGACTAATTTAACGGCTTTGGAAATCTCACATACAAGGAGGGTCATGTTTATGTAGGGCAGTTCAAGGATAATTTATTTAATGGAAAAGGTTTTATTAAATATAATAATTATACAAGTTATGATGGGGAGTTTAAGAATGGAAAATATAACGGGTATGGAGAATTTAAATAGAATAATGGAACTATGTTAAAAGGTAAATGGAAAGAAGGAATATTCATCTAATGATTTATGCTTAACTGATCCTTTTACTAACTAATTTATGAAAAAATAAAAGGAATTTATTTTATAAATTTAAACAACTTTTATACTAAAAAATTAATAAATAGAAATAATAATATTAAGTGTATTTATTCTCAGTGAAAATTTCATATTTTAATTTCGATATTTGTAGAAAAAAAAAAAATTTTAATTTTATAAATATGAATTCTTTTTCTTTATTTGTTGTTTTTTATCTACTTATTTTATTAAAATTAAAAGTTTAATTTAAACAATTTGTTTTATTTTTTTACAACTCAAAATTGATAAAAATTCTGAAAAAAACATTAAAATATGTTGAACAATTTTAAGGATGCGGTAAATGAAAAATAAATAAATTTGATAAAATTAATGGAAATATATTAAGTTGTTTAATAGTAAGATTAGAAGATAAAATAGAATATAATTTAATTTAACATGAATTAAATAATTAATATAAAATAAATAAATTACAAATTAAAATATCACATTGAAGCTACTTCGTTAACAGCTAGCTTAAAAATGGTTAAAGATTATATAATTTTGACTTTTTTATTCCAAAAATTTAAATTGATTAGACTGTCTATAATTCTATTTATTCATAAGTAATAATTGATTATTGATGACTATTAAATTAATTTACTTTATTATCATTTGGCAATCATGTATTTGAGATTTTTCTATTAGGCTACTCATTTTCGATACAATAATTAATTCCTCATTTTTATCTTACCCATTCAGTTCAGCAAGATCTCTCAATTAATCTACGCATTCATCAATAATATATAAAATATCTACATGATTAGATTGCTTTTAAATCTTTTCTAGTTCTGTTTAATTAATTAGTTATTTTTTCATAAATTTAAATATTAAAGATTATTAATTACTTGGAGTTAGAGAAGCTAAGTGGATATCATCATAAGTTTTTTTGCCAGAATTATGTTTCATTTTGTCAATTATACTTATTTTTCTATTACCAGAATGTTTAGGAGAACATATAACATTATATTGCTCTTTCTTCATTAAATATCTAAAAAGATTAAAAAAATAATTAAAATTTAAATCAAAATTTTTAATGTTTACTTTTTGGCAAGAGCACGAGCAAGATATTTTTCGAATTAAATTTAAACTTACTCATAAATGGCCATCCTGTTGCTTTGTTGCATTTTAGGCATATTAAAGAATTTTTCAACAATATAATCGTTATAATTATTGATTTATTTTCTAAATTATTTGATGTTTTAAGGATAAAAATCAATTAATTTATCAAATATCCTTTTTTAATGCATGCTTTCAATAAACCTATTTAAAAAAATTTAATTTTTTCAATCAAATAATTAGAAAATTAACTTTTTTATTTACTCTTTGATATTTTTACATATTATGTCATTCTCGTTCTTTTTTAATAAAAAATAATAAATGATAAATTTATTTTCTAAATATGTTTTATTTAATATTACCAAATTAACTGATTTCTTCTTCATTTTTTGCTTAACTTGATCATATCCTATTATTTATAAAAGTTAGACTTTCAAATCAAATATATAATTTAATTTATTTACCAACTTGCAATGATTCTCTATAGAAAGAATAAGCTTCTTTGAATTATTACTCATCTTATTCTTTCTCAATCATGATTTTACAGTCATCTTAATAAATAATTCTTACAGGAATATCTGCCTTTTTGATAAATAATAAAATGTTTTATTTTATTGTCCTTTCAAGCATTTCTTGGTTTTCTTTTTTTATTTGTAGCGTTTATGAGGTTAGTTTACTTATTGCTTGTTATATTTTATATTTAATATATTTAATTTAGTCTACAACATTCTATCTTTTTTCACTCACTTCTGTATGAATTTCTTATAACAAGCTTTAGAAGCTATTTCCTTCATAGTCAGGACTAAATTTTTTCAATAAACTTTTAATGAAATTAGACTATATTTTTAGTTACAACCCATTTTGCATTACTTTTTAACTCATTTGGTTCTTTCTTCCATAGAAATTTAATATTCCTTGTAACTCTTAAGAATTTGTATTTTCTATAAAATCTTCATTTGGGTTAATTTTCTAGAAAAATTAAATTAATGTGTTTATAAGCTTCTATTTTGTCACATGTTCAGCATCATTCTTATTCTAAATTGGAAATTTTAAACATTTGTCAACCTTTTCAAAAAATATTTAAATTTATTTCTAATTAAATAAAATTCTTTCTTTGAAAACTGATAAAATTTTAAAATAAAATCTGAAGAAAGAAGAAACGATAAACAGAATGAAAATGAAAGGAAAGAATTAACTGAATTTAAATTTATAAAAATGATTAATTTAATTTAAATTAATATTTTTAATAAATTAAATAATTTTTTCAAACAAAACTAATTTAATTTCAATTAGAATTTTTAATAAATTAAATAAATTTTTTTCATTTTACATAAAATATTTTTGGGAATCAATAAATTTTTAAGCTTTCCAAGTGAAATTAATTTAAACAAAAAACGATAAAAGTTTTGTAATTAATTAAATCAAAATTGAAATTATTTAAATTATAAAAAAAATTATTTAATAAATGAATTACTAAATTTTAAGTATAAAACTCAGCCGGCCTCCAAATGTAGAAGAGAGTATTTTGCTAGCTCTTAATAGTGTTATCTAGGAATTTTTCTGCTTCGTTAAATTTAATACACCTAAATTAGAATATAAAATAAAATTAAGATCTTCTTCTAATTTGAAATAAATAAATAAAAAAATAAGTAAATATTAAACTTTTCTACTTAGGTAAACAATTTCTTATGTTAGGACTTAATTTTGTCATCCTGAACAGAAGAAAATATCTTGTGTATTAAATCTACGTCACTATAGGATAAACTTAGAGATGTAATCGTATCTTCTTTTAGGCTGTATAACTCTTTGTCAGTTTTGTTAATGATATCTTCAATAAAACCTCCATCAAAATTAAGTAGATAATCATAAAATTTGTCTATTCTCTCCGAAAAACTCATGATAAATGGTCTCAAAATATCATGACCAGGATTATCATTTAAATTTTCATATTCTTTCTTAAATATTTTTTGTAGCACTTTTGTGATAGTTGAGATATTTTGGTACCTCACTTAATGTAGCTCTGTCAATGTGTTCCTATGAAGTAGAGAAACAAGTGAAGGAACGACCCATCTCATGATTATAAATTAAGATAATACCTAAAGTCTTTCCTCCAAACTTAATGTAGGGTCCTTCTAAGCAAGTAATATTACAATCATTTTACACATGATCTTTATTCCTATTAAATTTACAATTAAAAACTTTAAAAATTCAAATTAATTTTTTGAAAAATCACAAAAAAAGCTTATTGTTGATTCATTTAAAATAATTATTAATTTTCTACCTTTAGGAATGCAGGAAATGTGCTTTGTTAAGGCATCAATAATTTATGTAGTAATTTATTTGAGGACAAGTATATTATTTTCTACTTCTTTTTTTTTTCTCTCTTCTATCAAAGCTCTATCTTCTTCAGTTTCATCTATGACTGAATTCTCAATACTTTTTGTCATTGCAGACTCTTATGAGTTGAGGTTAACTGAATTATCTTCTATTGAATCAATATTGTTACAACTACAACTACTATTTTAGTATTATAAAGTAGGTGGTCCTTATTGCAAAATAGTTGATTCATTTAAGGTATTGTTGCTGTCTTTTCTTTTCTTTTTAGATTCTTTTTATTTTAACAATTAAATTATGAAAATATTAAATTATAATTTAAATATTTTTTTTTAAAATTTGAATTATAAAAAGAAATGTTCGAAAAAAATTGTTAAAAATGAAAGAAAAAAATAATTACCTGTTGATGAAAATAAGCTGAAAAAGCTGTTTAAAAATCCTGTGTTTCTATTAGCTTATACTTGAGGAATGCTTGTACGATTATCTTAGTCTTAACTTTAATTAATTTTGAGTACAACATCGTGAGTATGTCTAAATTCAGTAGTATTTCCTCCTATACTGCTTGAGTTTAGGCTTTAATTCATCTGAATTGGTTAGCTGTGATGCAAATTGATAACGGAATTTTAGTTATTTAAATTCTAATGATGTTGATTGTAATGGTGGTGGTGATGATGATAATTATTTTGTTGAGGTTTTTTTATGTTTAGGTCTTCACTATTAATTCTTTTTAATTAAAATTTTTAAATTTATCTTAGCTAATCTTTGATTAATAATTAATTTACTTTGCTGGGTCAATCTTAATAATTTTGTTATATTTTATTATTGAGTACAAAGGTATTTTGAATGATTCAGAAAAAAATATTTAAAAATTAGTTCTCTTTGTGAAACCTTAGATGAATTTCATATAAATAGAATCCATTTTAAAAGTGTCTTGAATCTTTTTAGCATTGTTTATCTCTTTCTATTTTTAGATTAATGTCAAATAAATAAAGATAAAATGTATTTATTTATTTATCTATCTAATTAATTACTTTGATTATTTCAGAGAGGAATTTATAAAGTGGTTTTTAAATTGGTTGATAGTCTAAGATATTGTCAAATAAGAAATTATTTATGTTTTCGATAAAATCGTTTATTTCAAAATCTCTGTAAGAAGAAAGAGAAGAAACAACTTAGGCCAATAAAGAAGGATTCATTTGTATGTATTTCAGATTTTCACAAATGTAGTCTTTTGCTATAGAGAGATTAACCTTCAAGGAATTATCAACTCTGAATATTTGGTACTTAGTATCTAAAATGATAGGCACGTATTGTTTTGATTCTAAAGAATAATCTTTACGTGTCTAAAATTACTCCCTAAACTATAAATTGCTCATGATATTTTCGTTGTAGCAGCTTTCCAGCTTATGAAGTAATTTAGATATTTGTTTCTTTTCTTTTATAAAAAGTAAAAATTAATTTATGTGATTTTTATTAATAGGCAATTTTAGCAAAGTTATCTCATAATTAACATTTAAAAATTATTAAAAAATCTAAAATTTTATTCAAAGATTTTATTTTAGGGTATTAATTTTACTTATTTGCTTAAATTAGACTTAAATACCTTGCAAACTTATTTTCTTTAAAAATATATTTTGTCCTTAAGTTTATTTTATTTTAGAGCACTTCCTACATTTATTTATTGATTATTTTCTGATTTATTTTCATAATAAAGCTAAAATTCCCATTAAATTTTTTTTTTTTTTTTAAATATATTTTATGCATAAATTTATTTTAGAGCTTTTCCTTCATTAATTGATAATTTACTGATTTTTTTCAATCGTAAAGCTAAAATTGATACTAAATTTATTTTCTTTTATAACTTACTTACTATTTTAATAAATTTAATAAAATTAATTTCTCTTGTTCACTTTTTTATTCTAACTTCATTATTAACTTTTATCTTTAGATTATATAATTAAAGTGAGACTAATTTCTCATATTAGCAGAGGTAAATATCTAGATATCATTATATGCTTAATTTTTCAATAATATGTAAAGCTAGTGTTCATTATAATATGATAAAATAAATTGCAAGTCATGTTTAATATTAAGCTCTAATTTATTTATTTTATCTACTATGACAATAATATTTTATTAGATTTTGTTTAAGATTAATATTACTAAATAAATTTTTTGTTTGCCTTGTAAGAATATTTTGATGATTTCTTATTTTAGAGGAATTAAATATATAAAAATTTAATGTATTCAAATAAATAAATAAAAACATACCATTAATAAGAAAGGAGCCTGTGGAAGAAATAAAAACTTAAAAGTCTGCCCAATTATAAAAATTTCCTTATTGATAATTATGGTTATATAATTTTAATTCTCCTAGGTTTAATTTGCTATTTTTAAAGAAGTTTTCTTGTTTTTGCTCTTTTAAAAAATCGCTATTTTTATCTTGATCTTCTCCTTCTTCCTCATCCTCTTCTAAATCTTTGATATCTACAGACAATTTCCCTTTTGACCTAGTAAATAAATCTAAGTGTTTATTTTCAAACAATTAATATGATAATTCTTTTCTCATCAATTCTAGCTTTTCTTCATCAATATCTTGAGAGATGTTTAAATTTTCTTTTCTCTTAAAGAAGGCTTCGTCATCTTCTTTAAAAACAAGATTATCTCCTCCAAATTTGCCTTTTTAATCCCTATTTGAGTTTCCGCTTAACTTTTTGCTTAACTCGATGCTCCCTTTATTAGATTTTTCTATTTCCTAACTTGAAAGACCTTGCAAAACAAACTAGTCAGTGTCTATTTATTACTTTATCTCACTATATTCTTAAAAATTTATGCTGAAATCTTCTTCTGAAGACATTAAATTTATTGTATTTCTTCTTTTCTTTTTAGATTTGTCTTTGCTTCTTTATGGGCTACTGTCGCTTGACTAATCTCCTAAGTCTAAATTGAGTTAAAATTGATTAGATTTATTTGTTTTTAAATCTGCTACTTTTTCTGTATTTAGCAGAATGCTAGAATTCAAAACATTTTGTTAATTCTTTTCTTCTCCTTCCTCATTAATAAAATCTTCAATAACTTGATTTTAATCTTCTTATAAATTTTAGGAAGCTATTTCATCCATTTTAAAAATGACGAAATTCCTTTGTTGTTTAATTTGTTCTTCTGTTTTAACCTACTTTCTAGCTAGATTCTTTTCAAATACGTTGTTGTTTACAATTATTTTATTCTCTTTTTTGAAGGCTATTAATAATTAACTAACTATTCAACCTTTATAAATAAATAAATTATTTATCTGTCTGTCAATTTCTATTTGCGAATCAATTTTTATTTTTTACAAAGCAGCTAAACTAAATATTTAAATTAAATTTGCGCAATTAACATAATGAAATTGCAAAAATTATGCATACTTTACTAATAAAAGAAACATATTAGTAATTAGATATAAAATCTCTATTATTTACATTATAAAAAAATATAAATTATCATAATTCTTACATTTGTTTTTGTTTGATTTAATAACCTAAACAATAAATAAAAAAACTACCAAACAAACTAAATAATTAAAAAAAATAATTTGTGGTTATATGTAAAATAGAGTGTTAAAAAATAAGTTGTGTTAGGAGTATTTATTTAATTAATTTATGTTTATCAAATATTATTATTTTGCAACAAAACTCATTTTATTCTTCCAGTTGAACTTCACTATAAATAGCAAATTAATTTTTATATAAATTACTCATTTTAATTTAGTTAACTATTCTCTAGCACGCTCAGCTAGCATCACTTCTCTAGCAGCTATATCTTTTAATTTATTAGAGCTTAAGCTAGCAAATCTATAAAAAGGAACAAAACTTGTGAATGCCACTAATGAGAAAATAGCTACAGTAGAAAATCCGTAAACAATATCTTCAGAACGAGTCGAAACTTTATAAAAAATTAATTTTATTGTAATTAGTTAATGAAAAATTCACTTAAATTATAATTTCAAATAAATATTTATTTTTTGATCTGTAAATAATGAAATTATTTTTTATATCTTGATGCATTAATCGAAATACATTCAAATAAATAAGTAAATCTTAAATATATTTAACATCATGCTAGCAATGAATTTGTTTATTTTTAAATAAAAAGGCTATAGAGTATTAAAGCTAATTATTTGTTATTTTTATTAAAATTGTAGCTATTTATTGAATTTAATTGTAATAAATTATATCACTAAAAATATTCTGTAATTCCTCATATATAAATAAATATATTAAGGGAGTGTTCATTTTTCAATTTTTTATAAGTTGAAGAAAAAAAATTTTTTTGCTAACAGCAAAAGTCAAGGTAAAGGTTTTATAATAAAAATATTTACAAAATTATAAAATAATTTATTTATTAAAAATCAAAATCAGTGTTAGGGTAAATTAATGTTTAATTTCAAAAATTATGAAAGCTTATCTTATTATTTTCTATAAATTTTTAATTTGTTGATTTTGCCATAATTTGCAATTAAAGTGCTTGATTTTATTAGCTTTAATTAGAAATGTTTTTTAATGTAAGAAGTTTAATAAAGTATATTATGTTAATCTTTAAAATAATTTATATTTTATTAAAATGAATATTTTTGTTTATTATATAAATAAATAAACATTTACTTTAACTATTCTTTTTAAGATCCCATATATCATAAATAAGTGCTCCAAATCTGCCAAATATAAATAATTCACATGCTCTTGTCATCAATACGGGAGCAAAGAAAGATCCTATAGTCTTTTTATATATTTTAAGATTTATAGAATTTTCTTTTTTATTTTAAAAGGAAATTTGTGCTTAAATCAATAATTCTTTACCACGAGTGGATAAATAACAGGTAGATTTTCATGTATACTGTTATAAATTGTTTGTCTGTAATATGCAATCCTAATTCAATTATACTTAAATTAAAATCTAATATCTTTTTTTGCTTATTACTTTAAAGAGGAAACATAATTGTGAGTAACTTCTACATTATGTTTTGAACTCAGAATAGTTTCTTGCAAATTTGATTGTTTAGATTATTCTACT
Source organism: Tetrahymena thermophila SB210 (assembly GCF_000189635.1). Classification (NCBI taxonomy): domain Eukaryota; phylum Ciliophora; class Oligohymenophorea; order Hymenostomatida; family Tetrahymenidae; genus Tetrahymena; species Tetrahymena thermophila. Next base: position 329,066 of record NW_002476438.1, on the reverse strand, counting down.
AATTTCTTTGCCTTTTCTGGTTCTTCATACTTCATCGTCTTTTCTTCATAATCACTTTTAAGTTATTTATAAGAAGAAGTATTCTCTTTAAGCTTAGTAATCAGATAATCTTCTAATGAAAGATAATTCAAAAAGACTAATGGCTAAAAAATATTAAAAAATAAGATCAAATCATCAAAAAACTTAGAAAGTTAAGCATAAAAATGAAGGGAGTATTAAATATTTACAGTTAAAGCCCTAGCATTTATTAATATGGACATTTTTTATTTTCACAAGGAACGAATATGTTACAATACCAAAAATATCTGCGCTACTTGCTAATGCTTTGCTATCTAAATTAATGAAAAAGATATTCAATTTATTCAAAAAAAATATCAAAAAATCAATAAAATTTGAGTGAACAAAAATAAAATCAAAATAGATAAAATAAAATAATAATTTTTAATTAAAAATTTTAAAGAAAATAATTTTTAAATTTATTTAATTCCGATAAATTGCAACATAAGACTCTATTTAGTTAGCTTTTTTTAGACTATTTATTTTTATTAACCACATAAAAATATTTATAGTGATTAAAATAAAATTTGGATTTAAAAGATTATTTTAAAAATATTTTTAATTTCAATTTAAATTTTTTTAAAAAAAGTTAAAATGTAAATTGAAATAAACTCTAACTAAATTGTTTATAATAGAAATTATTTATTGTTGATTTTGTGATAAAATATACATAGACTAAGTTTTTATTATTTTATTTTAACAAATTGAGTTTTATTTAATAGAAGAAATCTGATAGCTGCTGAAAATTTATATTTAATAGAAATTAATATTAGTGACTGACACACACATACATAATTTGTTATATAAAATATTTAAAAAGACATAAAATGGATAGATAGCCAAATAGATAATAGAGAGGTGACGATAGACCAATTAAAGGCAATCCAACAGGAAAATATAATATGGATTTTATAGATTGGAATAACGAATGGAGCAACGTTTATGATAATTTTGATTTTACAACTGATCATTAAAACTGTAATTTCTTCAAAGTGAAGATTGAGCATTGAATATTTAAACTAATTTTAAACAACGTAGAATAATGTCCCATTTTTGGAATGAGCAAAGAAACCTTCTTGCGTTTAGTCGTATTTGTTTGAATTAAATTGTGATTAATTATAATTTAGAATTTATATTCTTTAGGCAGATGAATTTTAACAATTAGAATGGGATAACAATATGCAAATGGATGAAGAAGGAAGACTTCCTGACGAAATTGTGGATAAAGTGAAGAAGATGAAAATGGGTACAAGCAATTAATCCTGTGCTATCTGCGTTACGCCGTTTAAAAAGGGTAAATTTCATTTATAAATTCAGTAAAAAAAATTGGACAAAGAAAGGAAATATTTATAAAAGCTTAATACGAACCACATAAATTATTTAAAAGGAGTAATTTAATACAACTTCACAGAATATCTATGCTAGTCTGTTAATTACTTGTATACAAATAACTAATTATTGATTGATTTTTACTATGTTTTCCCAACAACTTAAACATAAAAATAGGAAAAAGCCAATGTTAAAAATTAGATCAAATTAGACTTTTTGATGTAAATTAAACAAAACCAAATAATTTACACCAAAGATAAATAATTCAAAATATTTTAACACATTTTTGAAGCAAACTGTAAATTAAAATTTAAGTGAAAAACTATCTTTAAATCTAAAATAATATTTAAGAATCAAATATTCAACCAATGTTCTTTAGACAAATTTGAAATCATGAATAAAGAAAGATTCATGAAAATATCCAAAGAAATTCAAATTTATTTTTACATTTTTGATTTTACATGCAATCTGTATGAGCAAATTTAGTCATTTAGTTGATAATATTTATTAGAGAAAAGTCTTTTCTCTTTCTAAAAATATTTTTTTTAAGAATATTTTGAACATATAATTTAGGAGAAATCATTAGAAAGCTTCCATGTAAGCACATCTTCCATGATAGTTGCATTTTACCTTGGTTTAGTAAGAAAAGTAATTGCCCTAACTGCAGATTTGATATTAAAGAGTACTATATGAAACATTAAGAAGAATCTAATTAATAATGAGTGAATGAATGAATGAATGATGCATTTTGTTAAGATTTATTTATTATCTTAGTTTTAAATTTGCAAGAAATTCAAAGTAATGCTTAATGAATGAATCAATTTGTTTGTTTTTTTCTACTAGCAAAAATTAAAAAAAGAAATTTTATTTAGTTTTTATCAAAAATATTCATAAGAATTTAGTTACTACTGTTGAAAACAAATTAATTTAATTTATAAAATGGATGTGATATTTTATTTGGATTTGCCCTTTGTGTTAACCTGAGTGTAATTGACCACATGTTAAATTAGATGACAATTTTTAAATTAATTAAAACTATCTCCTTTTTTGTATTTTTATTCAAACAAAAATTAGTCGATAATAACTCATTCAAAAGTAAACAAACAAACAAATAAATAAATAAACAAGCAAAGACAAGCAATATTAATAATAGAAAATATGAATTTATTAAAAATATTTTAGAAGTTATAATTAGCTTTTTTGATTATAATTAATTAACCTGTTTATTTCTATTAATTAATTGAGTTGAATTTACTGAAAAAAAAGAAAAGTTTTTTAATAAATAGAATTTTATAGAGAGTGTAAATACCTAAACCTTAAAAAATGATTACATTTATTAGTTAGTTTCAACTCTATTAAGTAGATTTATAATTAAAGAGTTATTATATTGCATATACCTATGTTGTTATTGGTTTACGAAATAATAAAATAGTGAGGGAGGATAGTTTCTGGTATTATTTTAAATTAGTATTTAAGAGTAAAACAAAACTAATATTTTTACACTTTTTGAGATATAGATTACATTTATTATTTAATAGTCTTTAGACACTAAGTTTTACAATTAGTCTTATTTATTCAATTAGAATTAATTAGGCAAGCCTTCAATTATTAATATTTATCATGCTTACTTTAAGCCTTATTCAATCAAATAATCAATTACAATTAGTCTTTTTTTCAATTCTGTATAGGTTTCAAGTCAAATAACAAATTAAATGTTGTAGTTAGTTTTCAATTTTATTCATCTTATGCTAGTTTCTTTAAAATCATAGCTCATTATATCTGTTTTTATTTTATTTGAATATAAGCAACCTGTAAAACTAAATTTTTCGTGGGGTCTGTCTGCTTCTATATAGATGCAGAAGGGATTATTAATAAAAGAATTATAATTCAATATTAAAATAGATTCGTTTGAAAAACAAACTCTGTCATTATAAGAACATACAACAAACCAAATTTTGAAAAAAATTTATTTGAGCTATTCGTAAAATGACTTACGTCTTTCACGATGACGTTTCAATTATTTCAAATTAATAATTATCCCAGAATAAAACTTTACTTTCAATAATATTTTTTATGCACTATGAAATTTTTTCTATTTTTTTGTTGTTGAATTTTTACTATTTGCACGTTTTTTTATCGATTTTATTCTACAGCATTATAATTGATTGCTAAATTTATCAAGAAAATACTGGCTCATTTGACATATTCAAAAGCAGCATTAAGTAAAAACTTAACTGAAAACATAATTCTTTATTATAAAATGACAAATTTTAGTAAAAGAATATTTTTTAATTTAGTTTTTATTATATGAATAATAATGAATAAATTAATCAATCAATCTTTACTTTTGAAATTATAGAGATTTGTTAATTTTTTAATTTATTTATTATTTTTATTTGGGATTTTTATGTAGTCATCGATTGGTGTCAGTTTGTATATCTACAGATGCTACAAAACTAATATAAATGCACTTGAATTAATCCAAGATTGAAAAAAAAATAAATTTCTTAAATTAAGAAGCAATTTACTTTTTTTTTTGCTAGGTGATGAAATGAAATGTAATACCATGAAGAATATACCTGTGTGTACTTTGATTAATTTGTTTAATTTCTTTTGGATATCAAATCTTTAAGCATAAGAAATCTATCAAATTATTTTTGAATTTTCAACTCTTGTCCACATATCAAATCAAAATAATTTAATCATATCTTCGTTAAAAGATTTGTATGGAAATTTTATCAAAAATGACTGAGGATGAAAGAAATCAATTTATTTATTTATTTATGCGCCTTTAATTTACTTTTTTATCTGATGCTTTATTTTGCAAAGTGAATTTGTTAATTTGACTTAGAGAGTATCTATTTGATTAAATTAACCACACAAAAAAGAGATTTGTAAATAAATTATACTTAGAAGTGCATTTAATTTATTTTAATCAAGGGTAATTGTTAGCAAATATTAATTTACAAATTTTCTCTTTGATACTCTAAATTATTGAGTAAATTAAATCAAAGAGGCAAATCAGAAGTTGCGTCATTCGGACTTCTTTTAAATTCAAGTCTCTACTTAAATTCTTTACCTCCTTTTTTCAATCTGTTAATTTTTTATTACAGAGGGCTAAACCTTAATTGTGCAAAGTTTTTCTATTTCATGATGACCCTCAATTCAATTTTACATAGTTTTTGGCTAAAACGTAAATCCTTACAAGTTACAAATTAGCACCAAAAGCGAAAATTTCTCTACTAAAATACCTGATTTATTTTCAAATAATTCAATTTGCTATAAAAATCACTATTTTTAGCGTTTTTGAGCCTCAATTTAATTTGCTTAACTTTTTTGCTTTACACTAGGCGCAACAAACTATATGGTAGAAATCTAATAAATATCACTTTTTCTTCTGAAGCTAGCATTCCTAATTTTTAAATATTTATTTATTCATTTTGTTGATAATCTAAAAGAATAAATTAATCTGATACATTCTTTAATTCCTTACTGTTTCTTTAGAGCTTTACTTTGAAATATTTTTTACTTGCTTGCTTAAATCATCAAAAGCAATTTATAAAAACTATTTAAATAAGTAAATGAAATACCCAATTTTAATATTAATTTACATTTTTTGTGAGCTCAGCTTTAAATATATTTAGATTTTAATAATAGAATAAATTTATATTATGTGGATAGAATCCATATATATCAATCTAATATATATTAAATCCTGAGATATGTAATAAGCTGATTCAATATATAAGTTGTAATCAACACAAATGAAAATCCTACAAACAAACAAACTAATTAATATGAAATTTAATAAAACAAGAGCTTCTTAGAAATATGCGAAGGAGCTAAGAGAATAAATATACAAACAAACATGCAAACATGCATGCAAATGCAAATTAATAAATAAATAAATAACCAATTTGGTTAATAAAATAACAATTTAGACTGATTGATTGATTGATTGATTGATTGATAAAATAAATAGAGAAATGCAATACAAATAGAATACATAGTAAAAAGTATAGATAGATAGATGAGTTCTCCATTGATTAAATTACCATGCACAGAAATGATTTACATAAAAAGAAAGAAAGAAATATAGATGCATAAATCTTTTAATATGAATGAAGAAAAGTTTGATTTTATGCACAGAAAATATAATAAGAAAATACGGCAAGATTATGAGTATATATAATCATTAATTTTGGTAAAAAAAGAAATTAATATTTACTATAATATTAAATAATTAAATACATTGATTGATTTTCAAAAAATAAATAGAAAAAGTTAGGAGGATTTTAAGAACAAACAACCACTCACAAATAACATCTAATTAAAATCTCTAACATAGGACAAAGCTTTCTCATCATATATAAAAAATACGTCACTTTAACCCAACAACTAGCATTTGACAAAACCCCAACTTAATTCCATTTCACACAAAATAAATAAAAGATTAAACACCAAATCAACTTAGACAGATAATATTAAGTAAACTATTTATTATAAATGGATTAAAACTACTTATAGAGACTAGCATAAGAGGAAACGCATACAGAAAATCATCACATTTCAATTCTTGATAATGATTTTATGCAAACATTGTATGAAAATAATCCACCTAAAAAGTAATTCGATTATTTTTTTATTTAGGGCTTTTGATATATATATATAATGTCTCCAACTAGGATTTTTAGTTAGAAGATTCTTCCTTAGCAATCACTCTCTAACATGACGCACCTATTTAATTTTATTAAGACAAATAAAACAATTAGGATTTATTTTATTTATTTCTTAAAAATAGTCTCACATAGAATATGCCTTTCTAAGTTAACCAAAATTTTGGACTGTTGACTAGCGAGGGAAATCCCTTTACCACAAATTTCAATTTAGGTGCATACAATCATACCATAAATTAACAAAATTCCTAAAATCCGCTAAACATAGGCTTAAACTTTGCTGGATCGAACAACACCAATTAATTTGGAGCAAGTTTTCTTCATTAAAACAACTCTGGAAAGTAAATAAACATCATGTGAATGAATTAATTAAGTAAAATTTTAATTTTTATAATATTAGTGGATCGGCATAGGATGACTTCAATAAATATATTGCAAATAATACAAGCTTTTTAGATGGAGGAGACTATATGAATGCCAACATTTAAATAATAAAAAAGTAAAATAGTTTTATTTGAGCATTGACACTTCCTGAATACTTTGCAGCTATTTTAGACTTTTTTCATGTTTATTTTCAACAAATGTCTATTTTTTCTAATTGATTGAAAAATTACTTGAAAAATAAATTAATAAATAGCAAATGTACTCTGCAAAGTTACATTCATTTTCATTAAATCACTTAAATTCCAAAAATATTTAAAATTTACAAAACAAGTAACAAAAAAAGCAGAAGAAATTATTAATTGAATATTTAAGTTCCATGCATGAATTCTTATCAGATTTAAGAAGAAAAATTTTAATTAAATTTGTGATATTCATAAATGAGCTCATATTTTAAAATAAATATTAATTAATTGAAATATTAGAAATTACATTTGTTTAATTACATTTTCATATTCAATAATAAATAGATCAAAGGGTAATTCAATTAAGAATAATAATTAACAGAAGACTCAGGATGATAAAAAGTTATCTAATTCTCGCTAAAACTCAAACAGTGAAGCTCAAAATGCTGCAAATGGCTAAATGAATGATGAATAAAAATTGAAACTTGAAAAAAGTCAAAGTCAATAAAATAATTTAAATAGTAGCATTAACAGTAACAACAGCAATAATACAAACAACAATAGTAATAATAACAATAATTCTAACAACACAAATAATGCTGCCAACAGCAATAACAATAATAATGCCAATGGCAATGCATCTTCCTTAAAGCATACAACCAAAAACACATATATAAACAAAATTAATTCTCTCATCACTGATCAAGAATAGCTCAAAAGAGAATCCTAATTGTAATAAAATTATTTGCTTTTTTATAATTTTAACAATAATATTTTTTTTTTTTAAAGTATTCAAACTCTGTAAAAAGAATAATAATTTTCTGATGTTATTTTGAAAGACCAACGTATGTAAGAAAGTGTTAGAATAAGACAATAATAGCTATAACAAACAAAGGATTAAGTTAGTCCTGTTCCTGCATCTAATCCAATAACAAGTAAATACTAAATAAAATTGTAAAATGTGTTAAATAAATGTTTTAAAAACAGTAACTAACAAATCTCAGTCATCAACTGATGCCATCTAAAAAGAAAACGATTAATATGCTTTATACTCCCAACAAGACAAAGGTTCAGAAAGCTCTTCCAGTAATTAAAATGGAAGCAAATAAAATTATGGTATTTAATTACTTATTTTAAGAAAGAATTTTTAAAATTTAATTTAAAATTAGAAAAAAAACTCAACGAAAAACTTGTTAGAAACAGAGAAAGTGCCAGAAACAGCAGAAAAAGAAAGAAAATTTACATTGAATTGCTTGAAACAAAAGTATATTTTATTGATTCAATTCTAAAATTAAATATTAATAATTAAAATTTAAGGTTGCTAATCTCAACGAAGAGCTAGAAAAAACAAAAAGAGCTTTAGAATCAAATAACTAATATTTAAATAAAATGAGCTTCCAAACTTAACTAGCAGGATTGAATCTAAACTAAACTTAGTTACTTGATAAGCTAGAAAAGTGTATTCAATCTAACGGCGAAGAAAATGAAATTAATTTACTTTTAGATAGTCTGAGATTTAGATTAGGAGCAACAGGAAAGGAAAGAATTACAGCAATAAACTACTTCTTCAAATAAATATTGGACATTTGTATACCAACTCATTTCAGATACTTACTTTATACTGCAGATGCAGGTAATTTAAATCTTTCATATTGTTTACAATTAATAATAACACCATTAATTTTATAAGAAATTATAAAAGATATTTTGAATAAGCTTAAATATGTTTGTTCATAATTTTATTAGTTAAATCAAACAACAAATAAAATTTATTTATTGTTTTTTTTTGAAATTTAATTTAATTCTCGCAATTTTTGTTGTATTTTGAAAAATAAAATTTTTTTTGTTTTTATTCGAATCTAAAATTTATTAATTTAATTTTAATTTTATCTAATTTAAATAGAGGAAGACATGTTTGCTGATAATCCTTTCTCTCCTGAACAAATGAATAAGAGACCTGATTGGAGAAAAGAATTAATATAGTACGTTGACATTAATGATACTCAAAGATAAAAAATTTTGAAGTTCAAGAAGAAATTTAAATAAGAAAAAAAGAATTTAGATGAGTAATTTATTTATTTATTTATTTTTTAAGACATGGTTTTAAATAATTTGTTTAAATTAATTAGCTTAATAATCAGTTTGTAATAAATTAAGAAGAACATTCAAGAAAAAACTTATTCCTTAGAGCACATGGTAGATAGCCTTAGAAATTATATGAATCCTATGCAATCAGCTAAGTTTTTATCTTTTATGGAAAGAGTAAATAAAAAATTAATTTATTTGTTTGTTTGTAAATAAATATATTAATTAAAAAATTAAAAATAGAATAGATATAGAAAAGAGATTTCTAATACAAGTCTTTGGCAGGCCTTGAAAGCTGAAGATCAAGAAGTTGATGATTATGAGGATGATAATATTAGTTAAAATAATGATCCTAATTCTCAGTTATAGTTTTTGTGCTAACAGACATAATAATAATTATACTTCTAATAATAATACAATCAACCACAACTTGGGTTTAATAGTAGTGGATTTTTAGGTGATTTCTAGAATCCCTACGGATAACCTGCTAATAATGGATTTTAAAATTCTTTTTATGGAGGAATGCCAAACCCATAAAACTTAATGGGAAATGGACCAACTCCTAATAACAATAATCCCCAATTTTCGAGTTAAAATAGTGCTTTTAATTACCACCAAAATCAACAATAAAATGGAATGAACGGAAATAATGCTTTACACTAAGGGATGATGTAGCAATCTCTAAACGACTTTAGTACAAAAATTGAATCAGGCTCACTTCCTAGGAAAAAATTGAAGAGTAATAATTCAATGAGTCAGGACCAGATGTGATTAATATAAACAAACATATGAAATTTAATGCAGAGAAATATCTATTAAACTTTGATACCTTTCTAATATACTATAAAAACTATAAACTAACTCAAAAAAACACTTTTATTTGACTCAAACTAGAAAAATTTTCATTCATTCATTATTCCTTAAAGTAATGAAAACCAATAACAAATAGAAACGTAAATAGAATCAATGATAAATTCACTAAATAACTAACTAACTAACTGGATTAATTCTCAACAGATATATTTTGAACAATCAAACAAAAATTACATTCAAAATTATTATAATAAAATTTAATTAAATTTAACAAATTTTTCAATAAATATAAACTATTTCATTTATTATTTAAAAATTCTATCGATGTATTCTAATTTATATTAACCAAATAAAAATAAATTGATGAGATAATTTAATAAAATTGCTCTTATCTATCTATCTGCTTACCACACCAATTGATATACTGAAATATTCCACTCATTCATATAATAAAAATTAATACTAATATAATAAAAAAGATATTAGTAGTTACTTACTTGAATGAATGAATGAGATAGAAAGTATTTATTTTATTTACAGAGTTGACTTGAAATAAAATTAAAGACATTCGATATAAAAAATAAAAAATTGAACTTAAGATCAATTTAAAATTATTATAAACTCTAAATTAATTTTATATTTATATTATTAAAAAATTCTTTATATGTGTTACTGATCAAATTTTGAGTATTCATTTATTAGTTCTTTTTAATAATAATTTAAATTTTAACAAATTATTTAAAGAAAAATTCTTATTCAAGGCTAATTTAAATAATTTTATTTAAGTTTAGTTTGTTTTTTTGCCTTAAATATCTCCAAATAAAATTCAAATATCATTCAAATGACCTAAAATGAGATTTTCTAAATAGTTTTTTAGTGTCTTTTTTTTTACTTTTTGAATAGCAGATTTAAAAAGGAGCCAAAATTTCAAAAATTTCGAATACTTTTTAAAATTCTATTTTAAGGAAACTTAGTTTTTCAAAAAATATTAAGATAAATACAAAAATAATTAGTCTTACTTAAAGTTTATTTGAATGATATTAAATTAATTTTATCCATTTTTTATACAATCAAATTTTATTTTTGATTATTTTTAAAAATATTAAAACAGATTTACTATAAGAAAAAAAGAGATGTTAAAAAATATTTTTAAATGAATAAATTTATATTTTTTATCTTTGGTATTTAAAAATATTGCTGTTTGAATTATTTCCTTTAAAAAGAAATTATATAAATTTGATTATTTAAATCATTTAATAATTATTTTATTGATAGCAATTTTATTTTTATCATGAAAATTTATATTTGTTTGTTATTTTAGTTTATAATACTAATTATTATAAGGAAAAGGAAATGATTAAGATCATCTTTCTTTCGAAATTTTCGTTCAAGATATTTAGTTATTTGGCATAAATTTTTGTATCAATTAAATAGTGTCTTGAATATTAAAATTGTGTGGTTAATATTTCTGTTAAAATCCTCTGTAATTTTAAATTTAAAAATTTATAAAAGATGAAATATTTGAAATTATTCAAAGCGCTTATTTTTTAAATTTTATATTTTTAAAGGAATTGCTTTCCCGCATAAAATGGATATTAATTCTTATTTTTAGCAAAATGAAAAAGCTCTGAAACTTAAATTTTATATCACTTTAACCTAATCTAAGAAGCTAAAAAAACTTATTCATTTAGAAAAATATGAAATTTTTGTTTATAATTATTATAATAAATGATAAAGAATTTCAAATCAAACAAAAATATTATTTATCATTTCGAGTACAAATTTTTAAATAAAAGGAATCTATTTATAATGTAAAATGAATGGACAAATTAAAGAAAATTTAAATGTACTTTAATGATAAAGATATTTAAATTTAAATTAATCTAAGAAATCATGATTTTAGATTTGAAGAAATGCTTGTTTGTACTTAGCTAGATAGTTATTTAGTTAATTAGTTTTCTATTATATGATAGAAGCATATGAGAGCCTATTAAAAGCAATTCATGGTAATAAAAATAAAATATGCATAAATTCAAATGATAAAAATAATCGATCGTCTAATAATTAAGAAACACTATTATTATTACTATAAATCAAGGCAATTAATAAATAAATAAATAGTTGCGAATCATTTGAAATCATTCAAATATTATTTAAAAGTGATATGAAAATGAATGAATTACTTCATAAAATTAGCTTGAAATCATATAAGATAATCACAACCAAATTATTGGATACTAGTTTTATTAAATATCTTCATTTAACAATCAAAAAAAAAAGATTTACCTATAAAAATGTAATTATGAATGAATGAATCGATATAAAAGGTGTGTTCGCTATTCATTTTGTATAGAAATTTTACAATTTATGTTAATGAAATAAATGAAAACTTATAAAAAAAACAAACAAACACAATTAATTAATTAATTAATTGTCTTTTTTTAAATTAGAAGGATAAATTGATAGATAATTAAAAAATTGATTTATAAATAATAATAATTAAATCAAATTTAAAGAAAACAAATAGTCAAACACATTTTAAAAAATAGAATCAATCAATCAATTAATTACTTTACAAATAAATAAATAAGCAAACAAACAAACACATTAAAGATAATACCTAATAAATCTATAATTTATCTTTTAAAATCTAAGAAGCCAATATCTAGTTCGTTTAATATTTAAAATGTAAACCAGGATTAATTACAGAGATGAATCAAACAACACAAACAGCTTTGGGGTATGCGTTTAGTCCTAAAATTCTTAAAAGGACTTGATAAATCCAAATATGCCTTATAGTCAAAAATCCTATACTTCTGTTAATCAAATAAACTATGATCTCCATCGCAGAGTATTTGGTTAAGAATTGTCCAACTACAATACTGTGCCTGTTAGCTCTAATGTAAAATAAATAAATATTTTCTATTCAAAATTTGCAGAAAATTTGATCATAGACTTTATTATGCTTATACGCAAAATTAAAGTTAGCCCATCTATGTTTTGTATTTTATATTTTTTTCTTCTATAAATAGAGCTAGAGCTAGAAAACTATTGGAATGTCATAAGGAAGTTAATAGAATTAAGCTAAAAAAATGAGCACTTAAACTGAAGAAGGAGGTATGAAATATTATGAAAAAATTTATAGAGGAATGTAAGTGCAGTAACAACAATAATAGTATCAAAAACAATCTTACTACCCTTAAAAAGGTCCTTCTTAGTTCTTCAGCAATAATGGAGGAGCCTAAATCGCGTAGATAGGACAAATGCAAGATCACCAAAACAAAGATGCAAGAAAAAGAAACGAATAAATAGAGAGCAGCGATATGCCTAACTTTAATCCCAAGTTTAACGTTCTTGATGCAGCAATTTATAAAGGAGATTTTGGCTTAGATTTAAATACATAACCTCATACAACTACAAACGCAATCTCATCTAAAAGCTAACAAAGATTGATATCCGATTAAGATAATTCAAATTTTAGCACGACTAATAGTTCAAATGATAACTTTGAAATTTAAACACTTAACATTGAAAACGCCAAAACCAGGGGTTAAAAAGAAATTGAAAGATAGTACACAAAGATTTTTAATGAAGACAAGCAAAATCCTTGCAAAGTTGCTTAATATTCTCGTGAAATATTTTAATTTCTTAAATAAAAAGAAGTAATTAGTTAATTAATTAAATAATTAATTCACTTTTATTTAGCATTTTTATTTATTTCTCTATGAGCTTCTTTCTCATTGATTAGTTAGTATATTTTTGCAAATATTCTAATTTTTCATCCGATTCTAGATTACTAGAATTTATTACAACAGCTAATCAATATATTTGCTAATTATTATATCAAATTTAATCAATTCTAAAATACTTCAATAAGTTACAAATCAAATGAAAGCGCAATGATTGCATCTCATCTAATTTATTTTTAATAATGGAAATTCAACAAAAATTGATTTATTTAACTAGTGTTTTCCTTATTTTTTGATACTAAGATTTAAATAAATCCTTATCCGAAATAAATTTCAATTAAATAAAAATCCTTTAAATAGCAAAAAAAATATAAGATTTGTTTAAAGGATTTTCCCCATAAAAAATCTAAATAAACTGCAAAACATTAATAAATTATAATCCTGATTTAATTAAAAGATTTATTTGAATATAAAACCAAAATATATCAATCAATAAATCAACCCTAGAATTCATAAGAAAGTTTTTAAATATTGATTGCATTTATTTTCTACTGCTTGATTTGATAATTAAAAATCAACTTTTCATCTCTTTCAAAGCAAAATAACTTACAATTAACTAATTAATTAACTTTTTAATAAAATAGAAATAAATCTTGATCAATAAAAATTACATGGAAGAATAGAATGATATTTCAGAGCATATGAGATGGATCCTTATTGACTGGTTGATCGAAGTCCACTATAAATTCAAACTCCTCTAGGAAACTCTCTTCATCGCTGTTTATATTATTGATAAATACCTATCTTTTACTAAAATTAAGAGATCTAAATTACAGACTATTGGCATTACTGCGCTTTTCATAGCTGCAAAGTATGAAGAAATTTATCCTCCTGAACTGAGAGAATTCTCAGATATAACTGATAGAGCTTGCTCTAAAGCAGAAATATTATAAATGGAAGGCGAAATTATCAACGCTTTAAATTTCCAAATTACTGTACCTTCTTCCTATAGATTTGCAGAGTGGTATACTCGCTTAGCTGAATTATCACCATAAGATCAATGTTTGGTCTTCTATTTTATCGAAGTTGCCCTTCTTGATACTCGTTTTTTAAAATACTCTCCAAGTAATATTGCTGCCTCAGCTGTTTATATGGTTAATAAACTCAACAAATCTGAAAACTGCTGGTCTGACCTTCTTGAAAAGGACAGTGGATATAACGAATAAAAATTACGTCCATGTGCTAAAGATTTAATATTCATATAATAAAAATTATAAACAATTCAATAAAAAGCTGTCACTACAAAATATAATCGTCCATAATTCTATAAAGTAGGCTCAATAGTCCTATTTACCAAATAAGATAGTCATCCTAATTAAACAAAAAACTAAAACTCAACTGACAGTGATCTTCCTCATAAATAGTAAGGAAAAAACCAACACATGTTGCTTGTACAAAAAGAAAATTCATCCAAAATTTATTAAAATATTTTTAATGATAAAGATTGAATACAATTCATTAAAAAAAACAAAAAAAACTAAAATTCAAAAATAATAAAACAAATTCCATCTAATTTCTCTATCTTCTCTTTTTATCTTAAAAATTAAGCAATAATGTAAATTAATAAATTGTAAGGAAATCTAGAATAAAATAATATATTTAATAAATTTGTCTTCAAATTATAGGATGGATAGAGAGAGAATAAAGAGAGAAAAGAAATTGTTGTTATAATGTATTAAAATAATAACTACTAATCTATACAATAATAATATTTTGCCAATATAATTTAAAGTAAAATTGCACTCTAACGATCTAATTAGACCAACTAATTTTGATATAATTAGAATAACTTAACAATCAATCAATAATAACTAATCCAATTTATTCTATTTTTAAAAGTAAAACAAATAAAAATAATAAATAAATAAATAAAATACACTTTTTATATTAAATAACTAACTTAATTTATTTACTTCTTAAAATATCAACTGTTTAATATATATACATACATTTGTTCGCTTATATTAATAAGTATCAGTCCATCTTTAATACTTATATAAATGTCTACTTAATTAAATACTTCTATTTCTTTTAGATTTATTTTTTATTTCAAGTTTTTTATAATTCATAAAATCTTAAATAAGTAAGTAAATCAATCCATATCAATAAAATTTTATTTTAAAATACAAGAAATTATTTATATATTTACAAAATCAAATTTAAAAATTTATAAAATGATAATATAATTAAGAATATATATATTAATATGCCAATGTAGTACTTTGGGAATATGAGAAAAATTTAAAATTTATTTTATTTTTACAAATTTGAGAAATATTATTATATGAATTAATTATTCATTAATTTTAAGTTCGTTTTCCATTATATTTTTATAAATAAAAACAAGTATTTAATAAAATTTATTTTATCATTAAATATGAAAATTGAATAAAATTAGTTTTATTCTAAATAAATTTTTATTTTTATAAAATTAAATTATAAAATGAAAAAAAATTAATTCTGAAGAATTGACTTAATTTTTTAGTTTTCTAATGTGTTCACAAATTTATTAGATTAAATAGTAAAAGAATAATTTATGTTTGAATTTGTAAGCAAGCTTGTTGAAATTTATAACATTAAAAACTAAATTAATAATAATATATTTTTAAACCAAACAAACAAATAAATAAAAAATTAATTTTAAAAAATTTATTGAATTTTTTAGTTTTCTAAAATGTTCATGAATTTATTAGATTAAATAGAATAAGTATAATTTATTTTTGGATTTGTAAGCAAGCTTATTGAATTTTATAATATTAAAAACTATATTAATAATAATATAATAATATATCTTTAAAACAAATAAATAAATTATTAGCATTTTAAGAATTTTTTTTACTTTACTAAAATTTTGAAAAATATTTATTTAGTAAAAAAACGGAAATTAAATTTACATTTTAACTTTTCAACTTCCCCCTTTAAAATCTTAGAAAGGGTAGAAACAAACAAGTATGCTAATCAAATAATTAATTTAATTTTTTAACCTAGAAAGATATTAATATGATTTTTTCTGGAATTATTACTTACTTATTACTTTAAAAAAGGTATTTAAACTATTAAATTTACTTTAATTTAAAAATGAATTAATAATTTTTGTCATAATTATTATTCAAGTATAACAAATATGTTGTATTAGCATAATTAAAATTGTTACATACAATCAATCAATCAAAATGCATGGTAAATGCTATTTATATTACGCTATTTTTGGTAATCAAATATATAAATTAAAAATATCAAAAAACAAATAATTTAAGTTCGATTAAAAAAAATAAGAAAGAAATACATAAATAAATAAATGTCATCAAGCAACATAAGTGAAATTGCTAATAAAGTTAAATAGGCAATTAGTAGAAAAGGTATTGATAATCCTATCTCAAATAGCGTGAACATTTATTCCAACGAAGAAAAAATCAAGAAGATTGAGGAATGTTTTACAGAAATATTAAACATGCTCTCATTAGATTAAACTGATGATAGCATTTGTGATACTCCTTCAAGAGTAGCTAAAATGTACATTAACGAAATGTTTTAAGGCTTGGACTATGCTAATTTCCCTGATATGACAACAATTGACAATAAGATGGAATATAATGAAATGGTACAAATTTAAGATATAGCTTTAACAACTACTTGCGAGCATCATTTTATCACTTTTGATGGGTTCGCCACTGTCGCATATATTCCTAAAGATAAAGTATTAGGATTGAGTAAAATTAATAGATTAGTTAGATTCTTTTCAAAAAGACCTCAAGTCTAGGAAAGATTAACAAAGCAAATTCTTGTCGCTCTACAAACAATAGTGGAAACAGAAGATGTTGCAGTGCATATAAATGCTGTTCATTTTTGTGTTAAGGCAAGAGGTGTAATGGATCAAAATAGCTCTACTGCTACTTATGCATATGGTGGCAAATTCTTAGAAGATAAAGATTTAAAGAAATAATTTTTGGATGGAATAAAGAGAAATTGAATTGATTACTATCATATTATAAATATATACATATATAAATTGAATGTAATTTGTATTTATTTTACAAAATTGTATTAATTTTTATGATTTCATTTGCTCTCTTTTGATTAATTGATCAATAATCAACTAAAAAAAATTAATAAATAAATTTATAGATATATTGTAAAATAATATATTCGAATTAATAATAGAAAGTAAATAAATTTATAAATTGTTTATCAAAAATTAAAGCAAACAGTAAGTAAAAGGCAAGAAAATTCTTTTCTAGAAACTTAAATTTAGATATTAATATGTCATATCAAGCTGAAATTCTTCTCTTAACACCAAATAATATGAATTAAGCAAAGTTGATTTTTTATTTAAAAATTCTTTGAAAATACCACCAAAGGGTTGCGAAGAAACATTAAGCTTAGATAAATAATAAGAAGATTACATTTTTTAATTATCTTAAAATGAAATAAATAACAGAGATTTTTATGATATCAAATAAAGCATTCTTTTATTTAAACTAGGATATGATTTTGCAAGCTTTATTCTTTTATTATTGCCCATATTTATAAATATTTTTTCATTTATTTTTATTGAATTTTCCGTCCTTGAATCAAAATTTACTTTATGAAGAACATTCATCGAAACTTTATAATTATTTTAAATTTTTCTACTTTTTGTCTTTTTCAATATTTTTAATTCTGATGAATTATAAGTTCTAAAAGAATAATTCAATCCTGTAATGCAAATTAATATTTTTTCTATCTTACAAAAAATTCAAAAGCAGAAAAGAAAATAGAACAAAAATAAATTCGTAATAAAAGATATTTAAAATAACTTTTAAAAACCAACAAACAAACAAAAGTATCAGTTAAGTTAACAAATTAAATAAAAATAATACCCAAATAAAAAGAAAATGATATTTTAATAATAAATATTAATATTTATTATAATATTTTTAATATTTTTTAAATTCTAAAATAAATTGGCAAAATTGAAAAAAGGATGTAATTTTTTAAGGATTGTTTTATTATTTTCTAATTTAATTTTAAAGATTATTTAAATCTGTTAACATAAGCAAAAAAAAATCTTAATTAATCATAAAATGAAAAAGAGTTTTTTACTTTTAATTAATAAGCAATTTAAAATTAGATAGATAAATGTTAAATACTCAAAAAAAAAAAAAAATCAAAAAGTATGAAAATTAAAAAAGCATACTAATTTAATTATAGAAAATATTTTACAAGTCTGTGCACAATATTTAAAAGAGAAGTAATTATAAAAATATAAATAATTCATTATGTGATAAATATATTTTATTTCAGAAGTTTTAATTAATTAAGCAGCTTATAAAAATCTTTTATCTTTTATAAAGATTTAAATAAATATTTTTTGAAAGAACAAACGCTTTTTTAATTTATATTTTCAAAAGGTTTGCTTATTACTTTTTCTAATGCCTTAATATAAATTTATAATTAAAAACGTATCATAAATAATTAATAGCAGTTTAAATTCATATTTTTGTTTTTTTTAACAAAATTTGTTCATTTTTTTACTTAAAATTTTACGTCTGTTTTTAACAAATTTAATAAAATTTGAAAGAAACAGCCATTCACTTACTTACATATTAAATAAATTTAAGTTTTTATTAATAATAATAAAGAAAAATGAATGAAATTGCATTTATCTTTTTTTAAGTAATTTGAGCTATAGTTATTTTATTAGAGATAAATATGCTCATAAAATATATTTAATTATTTATTTATTGTAGTTGAATAAAATTTAGACCATTTATTTTTTTTAATTTTTTTATAGAAATAGGCTAAGATTTCATAAATATAATTTAATTTTTATTTTAAAGTTGTTTAATAAGATATATTGAACAATTTATATTTAGAAGATACTAAACTATTTAAGAATTTTTGTATTAAAAAATAGAGTTTTAAAAATATTTTAATTTTAGAAAATTTTAGAAATGTTTTTATTAATTATTGTATTAAGAAAAAAAAATTACTCAATGTATTTATTAATCCAGTTTCATATTTATTTATTAATGTCCTTATATTAGATAAATTTTTATAAAATTATTTTGAAGTAACTAGGAAATGAGTAAAAGTGATAATTCTACTTAATTAATTTATTATTTAATTAATATGTAAAATTGAAGATACTTAGAAATTTAAAATGACAATAACATATGAAGCATCTCAATAGTTTAAATAAATTTAATCTTTCTAATTTTAACAATCAAATCTTATTTTATTAAATGAATGAATGAATGATTGATGTATTTATGGATGAATGAATAGTGATTGTATGTATAGATGAATATAGAGGTTTGAAAGAAATGATATTTATAATAATAGGAATAAGTATTATCACATATATAGCAAATACATCGATTAAACAAAGCTATTGTTAAATTATATCAAAAAAAAATATATTTTTTACTATCAGAATAATAATTGACAAATTAATAGATAAGTTAAAATAAATTCCTTTTAGATTAGTATTTGTTTATTACCATAATATAATTCAAAATGAGTGAAATCAAAAAAAAATCAAGCAAGAAGATCAATGCTGAGAAGCCTAACAGAAAGGCTATCATTAAGATGAAAAAAATTCTTAATGGTAAAAAGAAAGTAGATGAATTAGAAGGATTAGATGATGTAATATACTCTTAAGATGAAGAAAATGACAAGTAGCAACAAGATGAAAGTGATGAAGAAGGTTAAAAAGATTAAAGTAATGGCGAGAATTTGTAATAAGCAGATGAGGATTCTCATGCTCTTGAACACTCAGAGTTCAATGATGATAATGAAGGAGCAGCTTGGGAGGATGATGACGATAAAAAGGTAGAAATCGATTTAACTCAAGCTGCAAGATTACGTAAATTGCGTAAAACTGAAGATGAAAAAGTTGTAGACGGTGCTGAATATCAACGTAGACTTAAAAGTTTCTACAATGATAGATTAAAACACACTAACTTTTATGGATGGGCTTATGACGATAAGGGTAATAAGCGCTAGTTAGAAGAAAGTGAAGAAGATTAGATGTTTGAAAATAATCCAAATAAAATCTTAGATGATATGCTTAAAGTTTAGTATAGCGTATACGCTGAAGACAGCAAACCAGATAGCATATTAGCTGACATTATTGATATTGAGAGAATAGGCTAAACTCCCGTAAAAACTAAACACGAAGCTGTTGTTTAATCTATCGACTTCCATCCTAATAGCTAGATTTTCTTCACCTCCAGCTTAGATAAATTAGTAAAGATATACACTATTAGAGAAAATAGACCTGCTTTTAGAGACAATGTAAAATTACTCAAATAACTCTACTTAGAAGGCATGCCTGTATTATCTGCTGGATTTATACCTTCTAAAAATGAAATCTTAGCATGTGGTATGAAGAAACACTTGCTCTCATATAATTTATTGAATGACAAGATTGAAAAGATTTCTTCCCATTTGTTCACTCAAAGATTCGATTAAAAAATTGAACACTTTGCTTTATCTCCCAACGAAGCTTATATTGCTTTGTTCAGTGAAGCAGGATATATCATGATTTTAAATGCAAAAACCAAATAATTCCTTTTTGAATTTAAAATGAATGAGCCATGCACTTCTGTAGCTTTCTCTCATGACTCTAAGTATTTGTTCTCTGCTGGCAAAAATGGTAAGATCTACTAATGGGATATGTCAAAGAGATGCATTTTTGATGTTAACTAAGACCAAGGCACACAAACAACTAATAAAATTAGAGTTTCTCAAAACGGTGACTACATCGCCACTTCTTCCCCAAGTGGTATAGTCAACATTTACTCCTACAATAAAACTACTTAAACTATGGCAAAGTCCACCACAAAAGAAATCTTAAATCTAACAACTTCAGTCGATACTCTCTGCTTTAACTAACAATCTGAATTATTATTAACTGCTTCAAAGTGGAAGAAAAATGCCATCAGACTCGTACATCTTCCATCATTTAATGTCTATCAAAATTGGCCTAACTTTAAAACTTAACTTAAATTCATAACTGCAGCTTCTTTCAGTCCTAATGGAAAATACATGGCTGTTGGAAACGATGCAGGTGTTACTTATCTTTATAATTTCAAGCATTACAGTTGATATTTTTATTTATATTCTTTAGTAATTAAAATACCTTTAAATAAAGTAAATTAACTAACTAACTAACTAAATAACTAATTCATCGTTTTTGTTCAACTTAATAAATTATTTTTGATAAATATTTTCTATATTCATTTTTAACAATATATATCGATCACTTTTATTATTAGTTTAATCTTAATTTTCAAAATTAATTGGATAATTAGATAAATTATTTTATTATTTTTATACAATTTTATTAATATCATTTCCATATTGAAGAATAGACCTAATCTCATTCATTCCCACAATATATATCGTAATAAGTTAGATGGTATTCTAATGTATCGTTTTTTCTCTTGTTATTATGAGACTTTTCTATTTCCTTGCAAGTTTTATTAGCTATTTTTACTCCTATTTTGATCCATCCCTCTTGTGAAGAGACTAAAGCAATCGATTTAAACATTTAATCAACTTTACTTATTTTAAATTACAAAAAAATTCAATCAAATTTATATATCTTTTTTTGATATCAATGTTTAAATATTTTTTTGCTCAGATATATCATGCATTTAAAATAGCATGTTGTACCTTTTTAAAACATTAAAGAAGCATGAACAAAAAAATAATTTTTTATTTTATTATTATAAAGCTCATATAACAAGCTTGGAAATAGTTTATATATAAATTTTTTATCTTCAAGTTTTGTTGAAAAAATACAAAATTTTTTTCACTCTCTAATTTTTTTTAACAAGTAATGAAATAATAATATTTATTTTATATAAAAATAATTTCGTTAGGGTATAAATACAATAGAGGTATTTAGGGGAAATTCTAACCTTTATATTATTTTCAGATTTATTATATCTTCTAATTTAAAAATTTATTTTTTCCCTCTAATACTTATTAGAATTCAATATAAAATTTTTGATATGAAATTTATATAATAGTTATTAAAAAGCATTTATTAATCTTTAGATTCAATCAAAACATAAAATATAAAAACGTATAAATTTTTTTAAAAATAACAAAGATTCCTTCCTTCCTTCCTTCTATTAATATGTAAAGTGATAGAAATTTAATATAAAAATGATGAACTAATAGACTGAATGAATATTAAAAATCAAGGAAAATTTGCTTCTTTTTATAATAACAAAGTTAATTATATCTTGAAAAACTTGGATTATTTAAGGTATTGATTATTTTATAAATTAATTTAAAAAATATTTATATAATTAATAGAGAAAAGTAAGTAGAGATCATAGCGATGAGAAACTCAATTATCTTATTTCTATAAATAGTTTTATTAGCTTCGTTGGTTCAAGCCAAAACTTTAAGAAGTCTTGCGTAAACATGGAATCTTAACCAAAAGACTCCTTTACTTCACCTAAAAGATTAGAAATCGATTGATGAAGCTCTAAAATATAATAAAAGTGTCATTATTTTGTTCGGAAGTGATTATTTGATTGACTACAGAACTGAATAGATTTATAACAAATTCGTAGAATTACAAAAAAGATATAAAGATTCAGTATTCGCTTATGCTCCGATGAATGACGTGAAATATACTACATATGCTAATAATGTTCAAGTTATTCCAACAATTGTATATTTCGCATAATCCAAGTAAATCGCTAAAATCAGTGATAGTATCCCAGAAAAACTAGATAACTTTATTAAAGATTAAATTCCCAAATGAAAAAAAATAATATTTAAAAACGTATTTTATTTATCTATTTAGTTATTATTATCTGTCTATATTCTTCCTTCAATCAATGCAAATAAAAATAATTAAATAACATATTTTCACATTTATTTTTCATAAAATATTATTTTTGATTTTAAAACAATTATTAAATTTCTAAATTTTAATTCTGATTTTTTACTTTAAGAGCAAAATCCAAACTTATCAACAACTAATTAAGTAATTGATTATTAGCCATTCTTTAATTAAGCCAACAAATATTATTTAGATTAATTGTATAATAAATATTTCTCCTATATTTTCATAAAATACTTTTTTAAAATAATTATAAAATATTTCTTATATTAATTCTCATTTTTAACTTTATCTACATAAAAAAAACGAATTAACTATTTTATTATTATTTACCATACTTTAATTAAGATAAATAATAAAATAATTTGAAAATTTAAAACAATTATAAATTTTATCATAACTTAGTTTTCATTTCTAACTTCATCAATAAAATTCAAAGTACCTAATTAAATAACTAACTAAATAATTTATTGGTTATTAGCCAAAATTTTAATTGCGTATGTAAAAATACTATAAAGATTGATTGAATAATATTTTTCGTAAAATATTATTTGAAATTTAAAAATATTTTTAAACTAATCTAACCTAATTCTCATTTTAAATTATATCAAAGTGATTTATATGCTATATTAAATTGTGAGGATATGAGGATATGTTTTATAAAAATTAACAAATTAATTATATAATATTTTTTTCTATATTTTTTTAAATTTTTAAACAATTATAAAATTTCTGATATCTAAATTCTCATTTAAGATTTTATCAACAAAATTTAAACTTACGAACTAAAGTACTAACTAGTTATCTAATTAATTGATTATTAGCCATTCTTTAATTATGTGAACTATTAAGAATACGGTTAAATACATAACATTTATTCAATTTTTTAAATTTAATAACAATCATAAATGTATAGTATAAATTAATTTTTATATCATTTTTTTAAAACAGAGTTGAAATCAACTAAATAATAATTAACCATTCTTTAATTACAAAAACTTATATTCAATATTTAAAATATCAAAAAACTTTTAAGAATTAATCTTTTGGCCAAAATAATTATTTAGATTTTTTATTTTAATAAAATTATTTTGCAATCAATTATTTAAAATTCTGAGGAACAAATATTTTTATATATGTCATTCTGCAGTTTTAGATCATGATTTTTTTGTGTAAACCTACATATTTAATTTTAGCAATTAATACTTTTTAAATAAATTTTGTTAGAAGTAAGTAACGAATCTAACATTAAATTTAAAGTTATTGTATTTGTAAATCAACTAACCAATTTAAAATAAGTATTTATTTTTAATTAAAACAAAAAATATGATTATTTATCCTTCTTCCTATACTATTCAAACCTAATCATAATTACTATTCAAAGCTAAAAAAGAACTTTTAAATCAATTAAATACAATTATTTTAATTAAAGTATTACCTATTAAGCTAAAATAAATTAAAATAATTTGCTTTCTAAGCTTCTTTTTTTAAAAATTCAAATCTTATTTATTTATTAAAAAAAAAATTTTTGCCATAATAGTACAAAATTTAGTTCGAATATATGAGTGATTAGTTAGTTAGTTTTGATTATAAAATCTGATTGATTCTATAGTCTTTTTTTAATTAAATATCTTGTATTTCAAAAAAATTTCCAAAATAAATTTCTATGATAGGTTAGAGTCTATCAAATTGGATTTTAACTATTATTCTGTAATACTACTATGATAAGTAAAAAATATATTTATAGAATAGAGAGTATCAAATTATTTTTATTTTTAGCAAAGATCTTATTTTATATTTAATATTTCTAATAAATTATTGTTTGTATTTCATTCATTCATTAAAAAGATATGATTTTAATCAAAAGGAAAACTTTCAATATTAATTTTTTTTACAAAAGTAGATAAATTTATAAATTGATGGGATTGAACTTATTCAATTACTAAAATTTGTTTTTAGCTTACATGATTTAATAAATATTTGAGTTTTATTTGTACTTTTGAAGGTTAAAAATTTCAAACTCCTTATTAAATTATTTAAAGTTAAGCTCTCCATCCTATTTATTTATGATTATATTAAATCTAATATTTAATAAATATTACTAGTCTTTTCCTATTAAACAATCAAGAATAAATGTATGAATCGATGGATGGATGTATAAGTGTTTATTTGATATGTTTCGCAACTCCGTTATAGTAAATATAATTAATATTTGGTCGGGGTTGGCTAAATTCTTTCAAATGCTGAAAACTGTTCAATTTCATAATTTCCTTTTTATAAGATTAAAAAAATAAAATAAAATAATTTTAAAATTAGGATTTTTTACAATTTTAAGTGTAATTGCACATGAAAAGTCTTAAAATTTTTATGCTAAAGTACTTTAATTATTTTAATAGAATAAGTTTACACTCCTAATAAATTTTTTAATTGCAGGAATAATCAAATAATAAACGGAGGGGGACTTAATATTCATATGACGCTTCTTTCATAATCATAAAATATAAATGGGGGGTTTTGTTAAGGAAAAGTTAAGTAAATGTAATGCATTTTTGATACTATAAATAATGCATAGCCTGAACTTTCTCTTATGAATAATATTTTAAATTTATCATTTTATTTTTATAATTAGAAGATTTGCTTTATTTTCATGCTTTTACTATTAATCGCATTATATTTTTGGATGTCTTTTTACAAAAATATATAAACACAACATTAAAAAGGTGGGTTTAATCTTTAATTTGTTATGCGATAGTTTACAATTAAATTAAATAGAAACAATACCTTTTTAAGAAAGTTTATATTTATTTGTTTATTTTGCTTTTAAATTGAATGCTATTAGCTTTACTTAATAGGTTCTAGTTGGCTCATTAGGTACAAAAATTAATAATTAAAATAGGAGGGATTATTTAATAATTAGATATAAATACATAGACATATACTTTGAAGAATATTTTACACTTACTTACTATTTTCTAAATTAAAAATGATTAATGAATTTTATTAAATATAAGTTTTTGTTAAGCTACTTCTAGTTAGTCTGTCTTTATTTTTTTAAATATGACAATGTTAATATTTCTTTCTTTCTTTCATTAATTCATTCATTCATTTAATTAATTTATTTATTTAAATAGTCATATTCTACCAACTGCAAATATGTATAAACAATTAATAAATAAAATAAGTAAAATCCAACTATAAAATAATAAAAATAGCTGAAATTAAAATGAAATTAGGATTAGTTCTTATTTCTGTTTTGGCACTTTCTCAAGTTTGCCTTTGCTTCCACGAAGTTCCTCACATGCTTGTACTCGCTATTGCTAAGAAAGAATTAATGAAAAATGATATGGAAGTATACAATATTACTGCCAAGTACTTAGACACTTACTCTACTTAAGGTGTTGATACAGTTTCTACTACAACCTACGAAGAGAATGCTGTTTGGGCTGATGATATTAAGGTCTATGGTGATGCCTAAAAAGCTATGGAAATGTGGCATTACATTGGCAACAAAGACAGTAACCCTTAAAATCTCACCCCATTGAAGAAAGATCCTATGGCTGATTCCGAAAATGCCTTGAATGCCTACAATAATATCGTCAAAGTTTTAACTAATGAAAAGTTTGTTGGTTAAATGACAGAATTCAAAGTAAATATGTTAAAGATGCTCGTTCACATTGTTGGTGATATTCATATGCCTCATCACACTGGTAGCTTTTACAATGCCACATACAAGAATGATAAAGGTGAATTCTGGGGCGATTTAGGTGGTAACAGATAAATGATTAACTTCTACACTAGCACTGGTGAAATGAAAAAAACCAATATTCACTTCTATTTTGACTCTTCTTGCTTCTTCTACACCTGGACTAATAGATTGGTTAGACCTCTTAACGAAACATTCAAGATTTACTTCTAAAGAGAACTTGATAGAATTGTAGCTCAATATCCAAAAGAATCTCTCAATATCGACAACACAAGTAATAAATTAGTTGAAATTTTTAAGCAATTAATTAGGTTAATTTAAAGCGAGCCATTCATAAATACAAACATAGAAACAAATAAACATTCACATTTATTTTTAAATAATTTGCATAATTTATCAGATTAAAAATAAATAAAAAGTTTAATTAATTTCCCCAAAATTTATCAGAAAGAATTTTAAATTTGAAAACTTAGTTTGCATAAATTAAATATTAATTTTAAAAATATAGAAACTTTCAGTGATTGGGCTGACGAAAGCTGGAACTTAGCTTTGAACAATGTTTACCCCTTCTTATTGTCAAAAAATGAAATTCACTATGGTGATGATTTCTATAACAGTAGTTTTGATATGATTCAAAAGAGAATTGTTACTGCTGGATACAGACTTGCTTATACTTTATAAAAACTCTTTACACCTGAAAAGGGTTTGATCAAGGCAAATACTCCTCTCTCTTATCAATAACCTATTGCAAATAACAATAATAACAGCATTAACAATCAAAAAGATAATACCAATCAAACTCTTGCCAGTACTTATGAAAGCTCTGACAATCAATCCAACAAAGCTATGGCTATTGTTTTTGGAGTCTTATTCGGATTAACTTTTGTTGCTTTTATTTTTAGTATTATTTACTTCAAGAAAACAGTATCTCCTTCAACTTATTAAAGAACTTCAAATGATTTGATTGAAGCTAAGAATATTAACGTATAAAAGCTTGCCAGCACTGAAAACAACTTGTGACCTATTTAAACTATAAAAAATATTTTTGTAATAAAAAAATTTCTATCTTTTCATATCTGTACATAAATTTCTCTATTATATTTTCAAAAAAATATTTGTTTTAAATAAAAAAAATTCAAAATAAATATATAAATAATAAAGATAAATTTTAAATTTGGTTATTAATTCAAAAAAAACATAAATAAATAAATATATGTAAAATATGATTTTATCTCATTTAAAAAGTAGAAAAAAATTAGTTTATAACAAATGTTAAATGAATTGTCATTTAATAAATAAGCTCTAAAAATTTTCTATCCAAAAAATGGGTCTTCAATAAAAAAATGCCCTAAAAAATCATAGTTCTTAATTAAAATAAATTATTTAATATGAAATGAAAAACTGAAATTTATTTTGTTTTAAAAATTAGCTGTAAGTAAAAAAAATAAAAGGATAAAAAAGTCTTAATTAACTATGACATTATTTAAGAAAATTTATATTGTTTTAATTAATAAAAATAAATACTATGAAAACTTCATTCATAATTAATTGTTCATTTTCTTCAAGCTCCATATATCATTTTAGATTGTTTTGCTTTTTAATTATATTTTTATTCCTCTTTTTTTACTTACCTTCACTTTCAACTATCATTTTTTATAAAATTTTTTTTTATTTCAAAGGTATAAGGAAATAGTTTAAATGAATATTTTTCAGTGCAAGGAAATTTTTATGAATGAATTTGGGTGTACGGGAAATAACAGTTTCTACTGGATTAATAATGAATTTCACATAAATTTTTGTTGAAATATCTCTTCCTAAAATCAAACAACCTTTAAAAACTCATAACTGTTAAATATTATAATTCATTGGTTCTTTTTATCCAAATAATTTGATATAAAAGTGATCTAATTTTTAAATTTTCTTATAATTAATTAAATTTCCTTCCATTAATTGCTATTTAAGATTTTAAAAAAAAAATAAATAAATAAATGATATAATAGAAAAAATATTTTAAAAATCTAAAAGAAGTAAATGATTATTTTATTAATATTGTTTAAATTTATTTTTATTAATAAAAAAGTTTTTAAACTCTTCAGTTTAATCTCATTAGGTTCTCCATATAGATTTGAGGTATATTTAATTTAACATAGTTATATTAATTAATTCATTTTTATTTACACAAATATTTTTTTTTTAATTATTTTAACTTAATAAATTTTCACTCAATTTTTTTTGATTAGTATTTAATTATTTATTTATTTTATGTTATTTGATATTTTCTCTTCATTTTTCCTTTTAAATAATTATTTAATTATTTATTTTTTGTTTTGTTTTTTAATTTAACTGCTTTTGAACTTTTTCTTTATTAGTAATTAATTCATTTCTTATTATTCTTATTTTATCTTCTTTTTTTTCTAAATTAGCTCTTAATTTTTTCCTCAATATTTAAAAAGTGAAAACTAAATTGGTGATCAAGGTACATCAGACTTAAGTTTAGGTTTAGTAAATTGCAATAATCTTTCAAAGTTGACACTTAGTCTTTAGTAAAAATAGTTTATTTGTTTTGATTGTGATAATTTTTAATATACTAAAACCATCTAACTCTTTTAATTTATTCATTTATTCAATTCAATTACTGCCTACAATCGTCGTTTGTCTATAAATAATAATAAATAAATTCTCACTCTAAAAGAGATAATTTATTTATTAGATTTTTATTTGATTTATTTTTCTTTTTTTTTTATTCTGCTTGTGCTTTTAATTGAACTAATTTTTTCATTTTCACATTAGGTATTTTTTTAAGTAATTCATTTTTTATTATTTCTTCCTTCATTTTTTCCTTCTTACTAATTAATTAACTATTTTTTCTTTTTTATTTAAAAAGTAATAATTAAATTGGCGATGAAGGTGTGTCAAGCTTAAGTAATAGTTTAACATTTTGCAACAATCTCCAAAATTTGACACTTAATCTGAGGTAAAAATAGTTTATTTGTTTTGGATTATATCCTATTTTTTCATTATTTTTTCCTGTAACTAACTAATTAACTATATTTTTCCTTCAATATTTAAAAAGTTGCAATAAATTTAGCATAATAGGTGTATCAAATTTAGGTTCTGGTTTAGGAAAGTGCACTAATCTCTCAAATTTGACACTTGATCTAAGGTAAAAACAGTTTATTTGTTTTGGATTGTTATATTTTTTAATATAAAAATGTATTTAAAATAATAAAATTCTTTTAATTTATTTATTTATTAGATTTTTATTTGATATATTTTCTTTTTTTTATTGTGCTTGTGTGTTTTTTTTCTTTGCTAATTTTAACTCATTTTTTTATTTTCAACTTTTACATTTATTATTAATTATTAATTCATTTCTTATTATTACATATTTTTTTCTTCATTTTTTCCTAATAAATTAACTAAATATTTTTCCTTTAATACTTAAAAAGTGAAAACTAAATTGGTGATGAAGGTGCATAAGAATTAAGTTCTGGTTTAGGATTTTGCATTAATCTCAAAAATTTGACACTTTATCTTCTGTAA
The DNA here is from genome assembly GCF_000189635.1 of Tetrahymena thermophila SB210. Classification (NCBI taxonomy): domain Eukaryota; phylum Ciliophora; class Oligohymenophorea; order Hymenostomatida; family Tetrahymenidae; genus Tetrahymena; species Tetrahymena thermophila. Next base: position 298,695 of record NW_002476438.1, on the reverse strand, counting down.
AAACATCTTATTTGTTTTGGATTTTTATAATTAGTAATTTAAAAATGAATTTATAACAATCTAAATTATTTAATTTATTTGTTGTCTTTTAATTTGATCAATTTTTCTTTTTTTAAACTACTTGTATTTTTTTAATTTAACTCATTCTTTCATTTACAGCTTTTGCTTTTATTATCAATTATTTAATTTCTTATTATTTCATATTTTTCTTCATTATTTTCTACTAACTAACTAATTAACTATATATTTTTTCCTAAACTTTTAAAAAGTGAAAATTATATTCGCGCACAAGGTGCATCAAGGTTAGTTTTTGGTCTAGGAGAGTGCACTAATCTCTCAAATTTGGCACTTCATCTTTAGTAAAAAATAGTTTATTAGTTTGGATTGTGTTTTTTTTAAAATAAAAAACTAATTTAAAATAATCTCTATCTTTTAATTTGTTTTTATTTCATTTTTTTTATTTTTTTTTATTGTGCTTGTGTGACTTTTTTTTGATTTATTAATTTAACTTATTTTTTCATATTTAAATTTTGCTTTTATTACTAATATATTCATTTCATATAATTAAAATTTTCCTTATAGCAAACAAATTAACTAAGTATATATTTTTTCTTCTATATTTAAAAAGTAAAAACTAAATTGGTTATGAAGGTGCATTATGCTTGGGCTCTTTTTTAGGAAGGTACACTAATCTCTCAAATTTGACACTTGATCTTGATTTTGAGTAAAACCAGTTTATTTGTTTGTTTTGGATTGTGATATTTTTAATGTCAAAATGAATTTAAAACAAAATAACTTTTTTAATTAATTTATTTACTTACTTTTATTTGATTTATTTTAATTTTTCATTTTGCTAATTAATATTTTTTATTATTTATATGGATTTATAATATAATAATTTATTTAAAAATTTTATTTTTTTTTTTAAAAGTAATTTACACTAATTTATATTAAAAGATTTAACAAAATTAATCAATAAGAATAATTGAAAATAAAGTGTCTTAAATCAAAAAGATTAGTTATCTTAAAAATAAATTACTTCTGATGTATAAAAAATGGTGAAAAAGGGATTAATAAATATATAAATATTAGAACAATATAATATATAATATAAGATAATGTATTCTATAATATAGTCGTTCATGGTTTTAAAATATTAAAATATAAATAAATAAATGGCATAAAAACTTTAATTTATTTAAAATTCAAAAAATAAAAAAAATACTTAATAAAATAAAATTAGAAAATGGATGAAAAAATAGAAAAAAGATAAGCAAAAAATAAATATATAAATAAATAAATAAATAAATAAAACTTTAAAAGATAGCAATTAAATTATTTTATTGAATATTTTTTTACTTATAAATAATATTTCAATTTATCTAAAATATATTTTTATTTATAAATAAAAAATGATTAAATCTTTAAATAAATTGTTGATTTTCAAATCTAATTAGATACCCTCAATTAATTTTCTCAATGAGCTTCATTAAAATTTAATAAATAAAATATAAAAATATTTAGAATTATTTTATTTTAATTTGCTTTATATTGTTTTTAAATATCATAAAATTAATTTTTTAACTTTATTTTTAAAATTTATTTAAATTTATTGCATTTATTTCATTAAAATATGATCATTATTTATCTCAAAATTTTTTATAATTTTTGTTTTATCAAAAATTTAAATGAGAAAGCTATAATAATTTAAATTTAAAACGAATAAATAAATAATTTGCAAAAACAGAATGTTTTATTTATTTAAAATAATTTTTGTACAAGCGCTTTTGTATATATATTTCTTTATATAATTAATATCTAATTAAATTACAATCTTATTGGATATAAAGTGTAAGTAATTTCAACTAACTTAAACAAAAATATAAATTTGCTTATTGAGAAACTATTAATGAATAGTTGATTGATAAGATGTTGAGTATTTAAAAATTTTAAATAAAAGGGCGAATTATTTGAAATTAATTTTTATGAAATATTGATTAACAAATAATTTAAAAATCTAGGGTTATTTTTAAATTTTAACATTAACTTTTGAAAGATTTTTTTGATTTAGCTATGATTGTTATTGATTGATATTTGAATTTTTTTCAATAAAAAAGTGTGTATGTATAACTATGAAAGGAGATCCTTTAAAGGGATATAAATAGATACATATACTTCATATAATTATTTCAGCAAATGAAAGGAAATTTTACTTAAAAAGAATATGCATTTACATTAATTTATTAGTATTTGACAAAGAATTGTCTTTCTTGCTAAGGTAAAAAGAATATATAAACTTAAGAAATCAATTGATTGATAAAACTAGTACTCATTTAAAAATCAAAAAATAAAAAAAGAAGATTATATAACAAGTCTTTATTTGCGCGATCAAATCAAATCAATAATTATTTAATTAATAATAAATCCAAAAAAAGCTTGCTAATAACAAAGTATTTTGAAATATATTCAAATAAATTATTGATTGATTGATTAATTAATTAATTAGATCTCTTTATTCATTCAAATTAGGATTGAATCTAAAAAGCAGAAACCAATCCTGCCTGCATCGCCATCTTTGTCAATGAGTTAAGTTAATAAAAATTTTAGTGAATGTAAAAGATTTGCCATTAATCGCACTCCCATTTAGTCAAGCGTAAAGAGAGGTAAATTTTTAATAACTTTATTATTGCAAAACGCCACTTATAAATCTACATCTTAAAATCACTCAAAAATTTCTACCTAAATTAATTGGTAAAGCTGAAAATATTTTTATTGTTTTTCAATTAGATCTATCCGAAAACATAAGAGCGAAATAATAAGTAAGTTAATAGCAGAACTCAAATGAAAAATTAACCTCAAGGGAAAGAATCAGATCAATAGATTAATAAAAACTTGATGGACATTTTGCTGCTTATTTAAATGATTTGCCTACTTAAAGAAATTAATCTCCTAAATAATAGAACAGTAATTTGCTATATCGCTAGCTATAAAAGACTCCCTTATAGCAAAAGTATCATCAATAGAATTCTAATTAAACAAGCTCCTCAAAAACTGTTAGAAAAGATGGTTAGGGAAGCGATTAAAAGAAGCGCTATTCTTTAGATTTATGTTAAACAGACAGAGAGAGTTTGCATAAGCGCATATAAGAGTTATCTGAAAAGCAAATTAAAATAGATAAGATAGAAACATCGAACGAAACTGCTCAAAAGTAAACAAATTCGAGTAAAATAGAAGACGTTTCTTTATCTTATTCTAACACTAGCTTGTAGAATCTGGCTTAAAAATAAAACTAAGACATTGTTAAAAAAGAAAATCCTGCCTTATCAGGCATCAAGTAAGAACCTAGTAAATTTAGTCAAAAGAGGAATGGTATTATCAGTGCCTATGCTGCAAACACAAACCAAGGTCTAGTGAGAAAATATAATGAAGATAGGGTTTCAATTATTCTTAATATTGTCAGACCAAATTATAAAAAAACAGAAAACTGGCCAAGATGTGCATTCTTTGGTATTTATGATGGGCATGGAGGAGCATTCTGCGCTGATTTTTTGAGAGATCACCTTCACCAATACGTAAAATAAATAAAAAAAGAATATCATATTTTGATTTAAATTAGTAAAGAGAGAGGATATATATGATATAAAGATAAAGAGATAGATAAATAATATTATTCAAGTTTTAAAAATGCTATAATACTATAGAATAAATTTTACGTGTTTAATAAGTTAATGGACAAAATTTTTATTTTTAGATAGAATAAATTATTGTAAGCTATTCAAATAAGTTTAAGAACAAGCAAGCATCCTTTATTGTAAATAGAAACACTTTTAAGAATTTAAAAAAACAGAAAATATTTGTCTTTTGTCTGCTTTATGTAACATCAAAACATCAATTTTGACTAAAGGTAGAAGGCAAATAAATGAATGAATTAGTAATAAATAAATAAATAAAAGTAGCTGGAAAAAGTAAATAAATTAAATTTAGGAGAAATCATAGTATTAATTAGAACTCTGAAAATATTAATAAATGAATTGAGTTTTAATTAATTAGTTTTGAAATAAAGTTACTATTACAGAATGCGTTTATTTCAATGAATCTATTTATTAATAAAAGATAAATTAATTAAAATTTCTAAATTAATACACATAAAAAAAAGCCAAACAAATTCTGTTCATGCATTACAAAATTTATCATCATTAATTAATTAATTATTTTTGTTATTTAATTAGTATCTCCTCTCTCTATCTTTATCTTTTCACTGGTTTAAAAGTGAAGCTACCCCTTATAAAAATAAATATATTTTTGATCTTTGAATGCCACATCAAAAATACAAATATTCTGCATTTGCATGAATACTTATTTATTATTTTGCTAAACTTGAATTTTATATAAAATAACTTATTTAATCTTTCATTTTAAATATTAGGTAATAAGTGATGAGAACTTCCCAGAAAATCCAAGGTAGGCATTAATCAATGGCTTTGCTAAGGCAGAGAAGGAATTTATAGAAAGAGCTGAGTAGTTCAATCCTTATGACAAGTCAGGATCTTGCGCTATTGTTGTCCTACTTGTTGGAGAGATATGTTATATAGCAAATGTTGGTGACTCGAGAGCTATACTATCTATGAATAAGGGAGAAAGAACCCTCGATTTGAGTAGAGATCACAAACCTTGTGACTTACAAGAAAAAGAAAGAATCATTGAAGCTGGAGGGAGAATTTATTAGTAACTATTTACTTTATTATTTTTGATCAAAGATTTAATTTAAGATTCCTTGTGTGAGTATTTTAGATTTGATCACACTATAATACAATTCTTTTATACCTCTTAATTAAAAGTTATGTTAATTTTACTCTTTTTCTTTTAATTAGGTCTCAATAAACAACTAAACCAGATAGCGAAGGTATTACTAAAACTATATATGGTCCTTTGAGAACTCTACCTGGAAGATTATCTGTAATTCATAAAAAATTCCCTTAAAAATATTCAATTTTAATTTATTTTCTTCAAATAAAGGAGGAAGTTTCTCAAAAAATTATTTTTAAATTGAATTATTTTCCCTTTTTTAAATTTTAATTTTCATAAAAAAATTAGGTTTCAAGAACTTTCGGAGACATTGAAGCTAAGTTATAGAAATATGGTGGAAAGCAAGGAGTCATAATATCTGATCCAGAAATCAAAGTTTTCAGAGTATAAAAGAGTCATGATTACATCTTCATGGGATGTAAGAAAATATTTCATTTAAAACTGATTCCATTTTTCATTAAAAAGAAAATCGTTTCAATTAAATTTTATTTATCAATTTTTAATTAATTTATTTATAGGTGATGGTATTTTTGATAAAATGTCAAGCAGCGAAGCTATTAAAGCTAGTTGGGATGCAATAAGAATTGAATAAAGTAACAATAACAATAGCTCATCTAATCCATTAAATACTCATTCACTATGCGCTAAAGGTGTAGAAGGAGTGATTTAAGAAGCATTAAAGAGGAGATCAACTGATAATTTAACTGGCTTAGTTATCTCCTTCATAGACTTCCAAGCTCACGCCTCTCCACAAAATACTTCCAACGTATCTGAAAAAATCAATTAGTAACAATCCGAAAAAAACTTAAACACTTCAAAAATTGAATAAAATAATGCAAATTTACTTTCAGAAAAACCAAATACTTCTGAATAAACTTAGTAGCTATAGAGGATGCAAAAATTTGCTTCTAATAATTCCAGCTAAATTTAAACTTCCAGTAAAATAAATAATAAATCTTTAACAGATCATCAAAATTACAGGAGATGTTCGCCCGCAAAGCAAATATAAACATCTGACAGAGCCCTAACTAGCGAAGGTAGTTAAAACACCAGTTAAGGCAGTAATAACTATCCAAAACTGAGAGAGAAGTATGAAAGTATAACTCCTTCTTCTACTAACAATACTTAACAATAGTAAAGAAGGCTTTCTCTATAATTTTAATTTAATAACTAAGCAGAAACCACTTTATTAAAGTAGTAAATAAAGGCATTCAATACAAAAACAATCTACGACGCTAGTCCTAACAACATTTTGCATTCATTCCATTCTCCTATCATCGCTAAAAAGGATTATCCGTAAATTTCTTAATTCTCTTCTGCTGAAGACGAAAACTCGAAATTGTCACTAGTTGACACAGATAGAATCGACTAATCTAAGACCGTATTAAGCGATAGATAAAGAATAGCTGTCAATCGCAGAGTTAATTGTATTGAAAAGAAAGTGAATGAATTGAGCAGTGAAAAGTATTTAAAAGCTCTTTTCAAAGAAAATAATTCACACTCAAATTCAAATTCAAGAAATGAATCTTCAATATTTAACTATAACAATTCAAATAGCTCTTACTACAATCATTCAAATGTAAGTGCGCCTTCTTATCAGCAAACAGCATAACCAAAAATATAATCTTAAATTTTTAATCAATTCTAAGGAATATATTCTAAGTCGAAAATACTTAACCATCTGGATATTCCTTCTATAGTTCATAAAGTCTTTTGAGATGAAAAACAAACAATTAATGAATTTATTTTGATAAAATACTTGATAAGTAACAAACAAAAAATAAATTATTCTACTTCCTAAAAATCTTCAAAATAAACAAAAAAATTTGGAAAATCAACAGTAATTTAATAAAATAAAAATCATGTACTATAAAAGACTATATTTTTCCCTTTTTACTAACTAAAAGCCAATCAAAATGGTTATTAGAGTTAATGCTATTCAACAAAAAATGAAAATTGTTTTAAACATACATATCTATCATAAAACAAAAAAGATAGATAATTATAATCATTAAGTGAATGGTAATATAAATAAATCTACTAATTAATGATATGCAGTGATCTGTCTGCATTAATATTGTACTAAATAATAAATTAATTAATTAAATATATATATAAATCTAAATTAAATTTTTCATATAAAATAAATATATAATTTTAAAATCAAAAATAAAAAATTGTTTGTAAAATTTTTGTTTATATAATCAAATAAATCAATTTATTTTTGCTTTTCATCAAAATAATTTACACAAATTAAAATTAATTATTTTAAACAATATATAATTTTAACATTTTTTAGTTTTTAGAATAAACAAACATTTTTTAGGCTAAATAAAATTGATAAATATAAACTAACTAAATATATAAATAATTAGGAAAATTATTTTGGTTATCTTAATTAAAACTTAAATAAATAAGCGTTATATTTTTAAAATATAATATTTTTAATTTTTATTATTTTGCAATTAAAGTTTTATCGTTATTCAATCTTTATTTATTATGATTAAAAGCAACTTAGAAAAGCTCATTAAGGTGATGATTTTTCAGCCTCATCATCTCCCCCATACTCATCGAATTCTTATTTTAATTTATTTATCTACTCTGTCCTCAGCTAAATCATTTTTTCTAAGTAAGCTTTCTATTTTAAATGTTATTAGATTTAAATTAATGTAAGAAAAAATCAAATTATACCTCCTGCTTTTACTCTTCAATTTAATTTTATGTTTTTTTTGTATTACTTAACATATGATTTTAGTTTGACTTGATTAGTCTTGCTATTTCTTTCAGTTTTATTTAACTCAGCTTTAATTACTATTCAATGAATCTTAAATAAATAAAAAATTATTTCACTAAAATAATTAATTACTCTTTCTTTCTCTTTAGACTGTTATAACTTCTTTTCATACTATTACTAAAAGTCTATTTTCTCTTTATGCAAATTACTAAGTTCTTCTTAGAACTTTTAGTCATTTCTCTTCTTTTCAGCTTCAAGCTCTTTAATTTTATTTTAAAGGTCTGCAATAACTTCGTCCGATACCTTAACCAAATATTAATATTTACTTAAGTTATATAAATAAATAAATGAATAAATACTTCATTTTCTTAGCTATTTTCTAATATTTTGTTTCTTTCTTTGATTTTATTTTGCATATCTTTGATCTTATCTTCTTTAAACTAAATATTGTCTTATAATTTTTTAATGCTTCTCTCTTTGATTTATATTTTTTCTGCAATTTCCTTGTTTTCTTCCTTAATTTTTTTCAACTACTCCTTTAAAACCTTCATTTACTTTTCGTATTCTTCTTCGCTTTGATAATATTTAACATTTTTACTTTATTCAATTTGCCTTTGCTTTAATAATTATTCCTTTTCTTCAACTAATCCGTTAAATTCTTTTTTAACTTATTTCAGTTCTTCTTCTTTTTCTAATATCCTTAATAACATTTCATTATATATAATATTTTTTTAAATTTTACTTATTCAGATCATAAGAAGTCTCAAGTATCTTTCTTAAATGTTGAATGTTGGTCTTCATTTCATTTATTTATAATTGATGCTATCTAGCTCTCTATTTCTTTACTTAAAATAATCAAAAAACAAACTAAATAATTCTAATTTCTCTTCTAATAATAAATATATTTATTTATTAATATACTTTGTAGTAACTCAGCTGGTTCTAAATCTTTTTATTACTTTTTTGGTTTAGTCTTGTAGTCCTTATCTTTTTAGATGATATTAAGCATCACATTTGCAAAATCCTTCAGCTATTATTTTAGTTTCTTATTCTAAGAAATGAGCTTTTATCTAGTGTCTTGCATTTATTATCTTTCAATTTTTACATTAATTTTATAATTTTAACGAGAATTACATTAATTTTATTTTACTCAACTAAGCATGAGTCGTTTAGATTCACTTAGTCTTAAGACACATTCTATTTATTAGAATTGTATTCTGTCTACAAATCTTTTTATCTCATTTGAGATTTACTATTAGTTTAATTTTAGCTTATAATTTCTCCTGATGTGTTTGTCATAAGATAACTATTATTTGAAATCTTTATTGAGCTTTTTTCTACTTGAGATTGAGATCTCTGATTTGTCAATTTAGATTAATTTTTGAATCTTAGCTAGAATTAGGTTTCCCTTTCTAGCTATGTTTCTTCTTAAGAATGAGAATGATTTATTGTTGACTCTTGCGAAATTGCTTTGTTAGATAATTAATTATTTTCATTCATTTTACAAATCTTGGTAGATTTTTGATTTAAAATTTTAATTTTTATCAAGTTGAATCTTTCTCTTTCAAATTACATAAGTGGTAATCAATCAATCAATTTTAAAGTATTAAACTCAAATTTCATGAATTTTATTGTGGCTCAAATTTTAACAAAAACAAATGATATAACAACTAGCTGAATGCTCTTAAAATTATTAAATTAATTCTTAATAAATTGATTATAAAAAATATAAAAAGTTCAAATTTAAAAGAAATATTTATTGATATTCTTATCAGTTTATTCAAGTCTTAATTTTCTAAAAATGATCTAATTCAATTTTATTGTGACATTAATTAATATCTAAAATTTGCTAAAGATAGGTCTTTTATTTTTATAGCAGCTAGTTAAAGAATTTATAAAATAGAAGATAATATTTATTATAATATTCGAAATATCTAATCGTAAGAATATTCAATTATATTTAATTAGACTGGTTAATATTTTTTTTTTATAATTTAATCTGCCAAAAAAAAAAAAGAAAAATTAAATTTGAAGCAAGTATTAAAAAATTTGTAGAAATGAGTAAAAAGCTTGGAACCAATCCTAAGTAATAAATTGATAGAATTAAATATACCTGATTTCAGAGATAAAAACTCAAGCATTAAATATGTTGAGCTGAAATTTAATTTTGAAGCAATATAACTAGATAATAAAGGAAATTAATATTCTTCATTTGTATAAATTAGAGCATAGGAAGCCAGAGAAAGGGAAAAAGAATAAAAAAAATAAGCTAGAATTATTGAAGAAGAAAGAAAAGAAGCAGCCAAATGGGCAGAAGATGATAAAAATGTCTTGAAAAAGCTTGAAAGATAGGTAATAGCTTTTGTTTAATAAAGTAGCTTGATTCTATGAAGATATTTATATAAAATTTAGCAAGAAAAAGAAAAACAAAAAGAAGAAGAAAGAAAAAGAAATGAGGAAAAGAGAGCTTTGTATGAAGAAGACTAAAAACAATTTAAAGATAGTAATGAATTTAAAATGCATTTATTTTATTTATAATTTTAAATGGACTTTTTATATTATTTATTATTTAAATTATGGAATTCCTTTCTGTTTTTAATGTTCTTTTTTGTAATAATCAATTAGAATAAACACTAAAGAAAGAAGAAGGAGGGAAATTAACAAAAGCTGAGCTTAAGAAAAGAGAATTGGAAATTATGAAACGAGAAGCAGCTAAGAGAATGGGAATTGACTTAGACGAACTCAAAAAAGAAAAGAAAGAAGCTGAAAAGTAGAAAAAAGAAAAAGAATAAGAAAAACAAGAAAAAATTGCTAGAGGAGAAGAAGTAGAAGAAAGTGACGGAGAAGACTTCAATGTTAAACCCAATTTAAATCATATTAGAAGAGAATAAGCTCTATAAGATGCAGAAAAATACGATAAAGTTATTGATGCAACAGGTCTTGATGACGCCTTAGAAGGCTTAAAAGATGATTAAGGAGTTAAACATCCAGAAAAGAAAGTCAAAGCAGTAAATAAATATTATTAATAAAATAAATTACTTCTAGAGAAATATCTAATTCAAATTGATTTTTTATTTCTTATTTTATTAACAAGGCTTGGGAAGAATTTTTAGAAAGAAGATTGCCAGAGATGAAGGCTGAATTTCCTCACTTCAAAAGATCAAAACACATTGAATTACTAAGAAAAGAGGTAAATAAAATTAATTTAGAAATTTTTTAATATTTATTTTAAACAAAAAAAGTGGGATAAGAGCCCAGATAATCCTTTCAACTAAAAAGTTGTTTCTTACGATGAAAAGAAATGATGAAGATATTAAATTGATTGACTGTAATTTCTAAATTGATAGGATTTGATAATATTTCACTTATACTTTTTTACCAGCTAGCTAGCTAGCTATCAATCTATCAACAAGGATGCATTTTACAGAATCATTGAAAAATAAAATATATAAATTTATTAATAACAACAAAAAATTATTTAAAATTACTTATACTCTCTATCTATCTATATGAAATTAGTTACAATTTTTATCCTCTAAAATAATGCCAATAAATTTTTTATTTTATTTAATATTTTAATTTTTTTTGTTGATATAATTTTTAAGTGATTGACTGACAATGTGTTTAAATCTTAGATTATTATTATTCTTAGTATTTTATTTAAATTTAAAGCAGTGCAATTAAATAATAAAAAATAAGTATTTTTCTTTACCTTTTTTTAATCTATTTCAAAAGAGATATAAAAATTAATACTAGTTTCTTTTAAAATAGATGAAATTTCTTTTAAAAAAATAAATAAACACTTAACTTATTTTAATACATAAAAAATTTATAAAAATTCAGTTTATCAAAATAAATAATTCAATTTACAGTATATCTCTGTTTTTTTGCTACATTTTCATTTCTTCTAAACCCATTAGTTATGCTTCAATAATAAATACATCATATTTTATATTGTTATTTAAACCATACGCAAATCAAAAATTAATAAAAAAATTATGAGCTATACAAGCTTTAATTTATCTTTAATATTTTTTTTGTTACTTTAGAATACTAAATTTATTTGAAAAAGCTAATAAATAAATAAGTGTATTTCAAACTTACTCATTGATAGAAAATATAGAATAAAAAAATATTTAATTAGCTTGATTCACTGATTTATTATAAAACGTACAAGTAATTTAAAATTATTTCATTTTCACTACAATTTTAATAGGCTCAGTCAATTATTCATTATTCAATTAGTTAGAATTAACTAAATAATTAATTATTTCTTTTATTCATTTATTGTATAAAATTATAGGAAGTTTTGCTGTTTGTATTTTTAAATTATTATTTACATAATTTTCGAAAAAATGAAATAAATATTATTTCATATTGTAATAAATGCCAAAAATCTAAATAAAAAGAACATGAATAAAGCACATGCTACGATCATCATTTAATGTATTTTAATGTTTTGAGAATTTTTTATCTACTTTTTGTTTGTCCTTTCAACTTTATTCAATGTCACCTTAATGAGAAATCAAAACAAGTAAAATATAACTTGTTCTTAAAATATAATAGATAACCGTTTTAACGTTTTTGATAACTATGCGTTATGTACAGGTAAATTTATTGTTTATCTTATGGTTTCAACTTGAAAACTAAAATCGTACTTTAATATAACAATAATTGCTATTTAAAAATAACTAGGAAACTGTATTTTTTAGTTTTTATTAAATTTTATAAAAAAATTAATTCTAAAAAATAAAAGAAAAATGAACAATTTAATCAAATTATTATTGATATCAGTCCTTTTAGTATCATTCTCACACTGCAAAAAGATCAGAGGACACAAGCAACCAGATTTTTAATTGGATGATAGATATATCTAACGTGTGAGCTCAAATGATATAGATAAGTTTTTATAAACTCACAATAAAGTTTTTGTTACTTTCGGAAATGGGAATTAACTCTCTCAATAAGCCTATCAATCTCTTATTTATGTTTCAAATGGCTAATAATTTGTATCATAACCTAATGACTAGAATAAGGTTAGCTTCGTTTATGTTGACTTATAAATTTTATCCGATACCGCGCTTGCTCCCTATATCAAAGATTTACCAGTAAGCTTCTTCGTAGATAAAAATCAGATCCTCTCAAAGGCTGAAGGAGCTGCCCGTGACGCTTATTAAGATGCTCTTTAGTAAGGATTTAAATAAAGTTAATGATGAATTATTATTATTCAAATAATACTTTGAATTACACTTTAATGCATTTTATTAGTTATTTGTTCCTGCATTTTATCATACGAAAATACATTAAATAAAATACAAATAATTAATTACATTTCTTTCTTATTTTATTATTTTTCTTTTTAAGCGTTATTGATTTTTTTTATATTTCTGTTATCATTCAAATAGTCAAATAGACTTTTTAAAAATTTAAAAGCAATCTGGTTTTTATAAGCATAATTATATTTTAATTATTTTGATGATTATAATAATAATAATAATAATATATCAAAATTCTTTACTTCAAAGGTTTTTTCATTATTTTGCAATCAAACAAATAGAAATAATTTAGATAATTTAAATTTTTAAATAAATAACTCATTATTAGAGTTTGTATTCTATTAGTATGCAACAACTCACAAAATTTTCTATTTTAAATAAAAGAATTGTTATATTATTTATATTATTATCTCTAATTTTAACAATAACCTTAATTCATCGAAACCAAGTTCTAGAGAAGTTTTAATATGATTTAATAAAATTTAAAAATATTTGGGAGAATTTGCTGCTATTTTTGAACAAAACTATTTATTTTACAAATAGAAATTACGTTAAAAATATAATAAATGAATTTAAATTTTAAAATAATTATTATTATTTATCACTTTATTTTATTTCTAAATAATATATAAAATGTTCATTGGCTGAATTAAATTTATTTAAATTTTTAAAATATCCTATAATATTTATGAAGTAAACATAGATATATAGATAGATAGAAGAAAGAAAGATAGATTAATAGATATATTGATTTATGAAATATAAAAAATATTTTAAATAAATAAATAAGTAAGTATTAACTTGTGAAATAAATTGAAATTAATTTGAATAACATTATTTATTTTGAATATGTTTGTTAATATAAAATATTTTTAGTATATTTTAACTAATTTTCAATTATATTTATCTTTGTAATTTGTATCTTCTAATTAAAATCCCTAAAATAATTATTTGTAAAAAGTTTGGTATGTATTAAGCTTTATATTGATATCATAAAATATCCTGCCTTTTGTAGGATACCAAAATTTATAGTAATAGTATGCTCCTATGAAGCAGCAAAATGCAAATATGATTGGAATATATGAATTGTTAGTCATTTATAAGCCAGAAGATAGCATATAGGTAATCCAGTAAGAGTAAAATCCTATGCTCATAACGCTATCTTTGCTAATATCTGCAATATAAATAAGAGTTACTGGCCCAAGTGTAGAGTTAAAAATAAAGAAATATGCTGCTACATTAATTATTTAATAAACTTAGCTTGTTTCTATTTTCTATAGCAAAACCATAGCAATTAAAGAAAAACCAAGAAGAGTACAACCTAATGTCATCATAGATTTTAGAATTTTCTAAGTATATTTATCTATCAGAAAATATGTAAGAATAGCCATTGAAAGCAAAATTAGGTTCATAAAAAGCTATAAAATAGCTATAGTTTACTTATTTTATGTAAATTAATTTATTGAAGTGTTTGACTGTTGTATGATGCTATTGATACCACACATCTGCTAAATTGCAAAAACAATTGCAGCATTTATCCATCTTACTTTAAATGTTGGTTGCTAATCTTCTTAGAAATTTCTGTATTATTCGAATATTACTTAACTTTCATCAGGAAAGTAAAGCTTTTTTAATAATTTTTAGCCTTTATGAATATGCTCTTATTAGTAGTAAGAAAAGGGCGTATCGAAATCAAAAATAAATATGAGCACATAAGCTCTTATGAGAGCGATTAAGAGTGGAAAACAAAAGACAAATTTCCAATACTGTGAGGCTCCTTAAGAGCTAGTTTAATTTGATTAAAGAGGGATTGAAATAAGATTAGCTAAGACTATGCCCATGTTAACATTAATTTAAAATATGCAAATAGCCTTGCTGGAGAAATCGTCAGGAGATATTTCTCTTATGTAAACTAATCCAGAGCAGAGATTGAGCCCATTTGAAATTCCTTTTAAAAATCTTTGAAGTGCAAAAGCCTCCCAAGTATCAAACCTAAAAGTGACTGAAGCAATAAATATTAAATCTGCCATGACCATTATAATTCTTTTTGTAGAATACTAATGCAATTATGAGTACAAAACAGTTCCTAAAAAACTACCAAGAATGATGCTTATAGTAAATATTATATTATAAAGATATTCATTCCCGTTTAATTAAAGGTTTTCTTTGACAGCATCAAATGTGTATGACAATTCTGCTCCTGTATATCCACTCAAAAAAGCCCCTAAACAAGCATTTTAAATGATTGAAATAATTCTTATTTTTCCTTATTGAAATATCTCTTCTTTATTACTCATATCAACAAATTTAAATATAAATTAATAATAGGAGTAAAAAAGTGAAAATCAAGCAAATTATAAATAAATAAACCATTTATTCCTCATTTGAGCTTACTCATGTTTTACAATTTTTCTGGTCCTTAACAAAATTATTTAAAAATCATAAACAAGTTGTAAAAACTATTTAACATACTTTTTAGCTTGTCTTTTTTTTAATATAAAAAAAAGTAGAAATTTAATTATAAAACTTCTATCTTAAAAAAACTTTTAAAAAACTTCTAAATTAAGCATTAATAAAATATAAAATATCCTTTAAAAGTTATTTTATTTATAAAAAAAACGATAAAGCCAAAAAATTTTAAAAAAATTTGAACAATTAAGTCTTTTCATTTTTTTTAAATAAGTCAAATTTAACTCATAAGCTGATTTACCAAGATTTATTTTTACAAGCTAATTAAAATCAAGAAATGTGTTTTAATAACATAAAAAGTGTTAATCCACATCAAATTTTAAAGGTTTTACTTAAAAAGAGGAGTATATTTATTTATTAATATTAAGATACTTATTTCTTTGTTACTTTATACAAATAATTTGTTCGTTTATTTTTTACAATATTAATAATAAATATAAAATAAATATTTTGTTATGATATATAGAATAAAATAGATTTGTAAATTTTTTTCTCTCAATTTTGTTATTATTTTAAAAATTCTTGTGATTTAATCATGTGGTAAGGCACAGCCTTCGTTTCTATTCCTTTGAAATAAAGCAATACAAACCCAATTAAACAAACGACTGCAAAGATTATTTAACCTACAGTAAAAGGTTTAATTTATCCAACAAGGACTGAGGTTAGATTAAAAACCCAATAAAATATATATGAAATAGCAATGCCTTTTTCTTTATTCAAATCACTAGTAATACTAAGTATTAAGGGACCTACATTGAAGTTAAAAATCGAATTAAATAAGAAGTAGCAGATCAATGAAATATATGAATTTTTCTAATTTTGCAATATATCTACCATTTTAATTAAGAATAGAAAAAGCAAATTAAGTCCTATAAATTTAGTTTTTCTATTAATTTATTACTCGAATATATAGCTTATGACAGCAGATATTAAAAGTAAAATGTTACAAAATAAGGTAATCACTCTTAATTAATCTTAATTTGAAAAAATATCAATTAAAGCTTAAGCAGAGTAAATTCCAACATTAATTCCTGTCATTTATTAAATAGAAACCAAAATAGAACAGAAATATTTTCTAAGATTATAAGTAGGACTGCTTGTTTCTTCTTCTTAGCCTATTTATTCTAATTTATTTTGAATTTGTCCTACAAATTTATGGTCGTATAATAGCTTTAAAAGTCTATTGACTTTATGTTACTGATTCATTGAATAATAGTAATAAGGAGTCTCGAAATCGTAGACAAATATTAGGCAATACATTCTTAAGAAGCAAATTAGTATAGGAAATACAAATATTACTCTCCAGTAATAATTTAGGTTTTATTAATTGGAATTTTCAGAGCCAGGTGATGCAAGGGGTAAACAAAGTACATTTGCCATAATAATCCCAATATTTAAATTGATTTAAAATATTAAAACACCCTTATCTGCTTATTAATCAGGCATAATCTCTCTAATGTATAGCAGTACTCCACAAAAATTCAGAGCATTACTTATTCCTTCAAAAAATCGCAAAAGCATAAATGTATAAATTTAATTGTAACCAATAAAAATCGCTAAAATATTAATTATATCTGAAATAATGAGAATATTCCTTCTTGAAGTCAGCTATGAAATATAGTAATAGATAATTGTACCAACTATTCCACCTAAAGGAAGAATAATTACGAATAATAAATTAAATAGATCTTCATGTTCACTATTGTTAAAACTTGCAATTATATTTTTATAAGAAAAAGCTAATTCCGATGTTGTGTATCCAATTATAAATCCTCCCCAACTCGCATTCTACACAATAGCTAAAAGTCTTATGAATGATTTATATTAAACTTGCTGCATTTATTTACTTCTTACTTATATGTTTATATTTATTTATTTGCAGAAATTAATTAGAGAGTATTTTGATTGTTTGTTTGCTTGCTTGCTTGATTGCTTTACAATTAAATTGTAAATTAAAAAATATATTTGATTTTTTAAGCATAATATTAATAGTAAGCATAAAATAATGGTTAATACAATTCTTAAATATAAAAAGATAATAGATACATAGATAAATAGTTAGTTAGTTAGGTATCTTAGTAAAGTTAATTTCCTTTTTTAAGGTTGGACATTCTATTTATAGAGTACAAATAAATCTCCTAAAACATTTATTAATTATTTTTTTATGATAAATTAAATCTGTAGAGTAAATTAAATAAAAAGATTTTTTATTTAAAATATTTCTTCATTTTATCAACAATTAACAATCTTTATATTTCAATAAAGAAAACCAAATTAGTCTGTGGATAAATAAATTCTTGGTTAAATTAAGTAAAGCACGACTGACTTAATATATAAATCTTTATAATTAAAGCTTATAAAAGAATATTTTATTGTGAGGGGATTTTAGTTTGAGTAATAAAATATTAATTATTTGTAGATAAAAATTTCAAGATATACATTAAAAATTTCAAATATACTTTCATTGTTTGTTTAGTTAAACCTCTTGAAAATAATTTTTTCATATAACTCAATTTAAAATAAAAATCTTCATTTTAAATGAAGTTGTTTACTTTCTGGGCATGTAAAAAATGCAGGATTCCAGTATATTTTAGACATATTAATTAGAAATCATTAATTTTATTTTTTCACTTCACATAAATAAATTATTTTTTTGTTAAAATAAATTCAATAGAGTCATCTAAAATTAAATGAATAAAAGTATACCTTTTTATTTGTACTTGTTCTAAATCATTTTTGATAAGATTAATTTAATTTACTTCATTCTTTTATAGTTATTCTTTTATATATATGAATATTAGCAAAACTTTATTATCAAAAATTGTATCTATTGTAGAACAAATAATTTTAAAATTAAAAACTACACTTGAGATTTATTTTTGAAATATAAATAGAGAGAGAGAGCTTCATCAAAAAACACAAAATAAATACATCAATTTTGTACCAGAAAAGCTTACTTATCAGAGATAAATAAAAATATGTAATATAAATTCAACCTTTTTTTATTATCAAAATTAATCAATTATTAATTAATTATAATAAATTTCTATCAATAGATATCTTTCTAAATCCCAGTTTATTGTTTAGCAGCTGAAATGTTAATTATTTCTTTGCCTTCTAAATTAATTCTTAAGGAATCGAAGGAAGTATTGAGGATAGCAGGAGTTTCTAATTATGATGGAATGTAAATCAAAACAAAAGCTTCAAATTGGCTTAATGCAGTTAATGAATTAGTGTCATTGACTTAGGAGAAGTTTCTATAATCTTTGCTGATAAATACCTTAGCCTATTAAAGATCGGGATGAGAGCTAATAAGAATATCAAATTGATTGCTTTTTATGTTATCATATAAAGATCCATATAAGGCTTCATTTAAAATAATTCCACCATTTAAGTCAAGTTCGTAAGGAGAGTATGAAGCTATTCCAACAAACCAAGGTCTAATTTATCTATTTAGTTAAGCTTTAGGAACTGCTGTGTTAAAGAATTTGAGAGTTTGATTTAAAGATTCATATTCCTTGACATCTAATGTCATTTAAAGCATAAAGTTGAAAGTGAAATACCATTATTTGGATCCAAAAGGAGAAAAGTCAGCATCAACTTCTTTCAAATTGCTAATAACATGTACAGCGTGGTCATAAATGAAATCCTAAAATGATGATGTGTTGAAGAAACCAAACAACTACTCAGAGCTGTAGTGAAAAAGGTGAGCTAAATTGCAATCAATTGAGTTATTTAAGTATTTAACTTCGTTGAAAAGACACACATTGTAAGATTCTCCTTTCTCCTCAAATAATTTAGGAAGAATAATTTTGCTACTTTTGCAATCAAAGTATTAAGAGTAAAATAAGTAATCAGGTTAATTACCATCGGGATATGGAGAGTATTTTACAATGTTAACTGTTTTATTTTAAAAAGCACTAGTGAAGTTTTCATACATAACTTATTTAACATAAGAATCGTTATAAATCACATTTACTTATAAATCTTAATAGTAAGTACATTTATCCTCAGTAAAATATGTCAAAGCAAATTAATCTAAAGACTAGAAATCAGTGTTATTAGCAACGCTTGAGTTGAAATTTTTTTAGTAAGCATGACCCAGCTCAGTGTGAGAGTATTGAGGTAAGCAACCAAAACCTTTCTATTAGTGTTCTGGTTTTACAACACATTGTTGATCAGGAGCGATCTTGAAAGCAAAAGTACCAGAAACAATCAAAATAAGACAAAGATAGAGAATATTATTATTAATCATTATTTCCTTTTTAATTATTAATAAATTTGTATTTTTTTATTATTTAATTTTTACCAATTTAGAAAAAGCTAAAAACTCTTTAAAAGCTTTTAGGCTTGGCTTTAATTTAATTAATTCATTCATTCATTTGTTTATTTTTCAAGGAAGTTTTTGTTGATAATAAATTATAGCTGAATAGAATAATTCAATCAAAATAGACCATTTGTCAACTTCATACTTCTTATTAAAGAAATTAATTATTGCTACAAAATAAATTAAATATTCTAATTAAAAATTTTAAAAAGAATTATTATTTTTTGTCTAGTTTATTTATCATTGATTTAATATTTAGAATAAATAAAATTTATTTTGTTTTATTTAAAAATCTTAAAATCTTTCTTTGGGAAGCTATCTAATTTGTTTGGTCTTGAAAGTTATTCTATCTAATTGTGTGACCCCTCTATAAAAAAATAAATAAGATTACTTTTATTTTATTAAATTTTTTATGGAATATCTGAATTGTTATGAATGAACTTTAATTATTCTTTTACTTTGCTTTTTTTATAATTTTTACTATTTTAAAAATATATACAATTTATATGATATTTTTTTTTAACTCTTTTTTTAAAAACATAAAATAAAATAAAACTGACACATTTTTTATGATAGAATAAGGTGTTATTTCATTAACTATCCATCGTTATTTATTCAAATCGCATTTATAAGGAAAAAATGTTGCTTAACTTAAGTAATAGGTTATCTATTTATTATTGCTTAACTTATATTATAATCTGTTTGTTGCTGATCTGCTTAACTAGTTGTAATTGTTTGTTTGTTTATTTAAAGAAATTTTGTGCATTATATCTTTTCAAATAATATAATAAAAAAACTAAATAAAATAATTTGTTCTATTTTTTTAAATTTAGATGAAATTAAACAAAATAATTTATCCAAGCTAAATTATTACTAATAAAATTAAATTCCTTGATTTGGATGATAAAATCATTTAAAGCAAATGGCTTAATATTTGTAAAAATTTTGAATCAACTCTGAATGTTGTAAGTAGCAAATAAATTAGATGTCTTAAATATTTTAAAAATATAAATTGGCTAACTAAAATTCATGAAATTGTAAATATTTATTTTTTTTTATTGATATTTAAAGATCTTACATTGCATGTTTATTAATTTAGATTATGATAAATGATATCAATTTTAAATAAAATGAATAAATGCTTAATTTTTTTGAACTTAAAAGTTATGAAAAATTACTAAAAAAATAGATATTAAAATAATAGCATTTTTTTTATAAATGATATAGATTAGTGGGTAGAGAGTTATTGTTTTTCAATTTAATTTTTTTATCCAATTGTGCCTATTTTTAATTTGTTAATTTGGAGAGATTATCTCACGACTAGTAACATCATCAATTAGTACAGCCTAAGATATTTATGGTCTATATTATACAGAATTAAAATTTTCATTAAATGAATTAAATAATTATTATTCATTTTATAATAATTTTTTCTTTCTTTCAGAGAGCTTTTGATTTACGAATTCTACCAATTTGTTTAGTAACATCAAGACCATATAAGCAGGGTTAGATAGTAAGATAATTTAAATAATTATATAGAATACCCATGTTAAGTTGTCAAGGACACTAGCAAAATTGTCAATATCAGATTTAGATGAGTAGATATTTAATAAAAGGTAAGTAATATATAGTGCTACCCATAGAGCACTGGTTAAAATAAAATAACCATTAGTAATTTTAGAATGAAATGGCATTAATGCACATACTATTACTAGAAATAATAGTTAGAAGAAAATAGCCAAGGAAGAAACCAATATGGGATAGAAGTAGAATTAAAGGAATATTGTCGGGAGAATGATAGAGTCAATAATGAGATAAATTAGAATAAAGTTTCTCCTTATTTTTGATTCAAAGATAGTTTCATTTAGTATTTTTTCTCTTGTTATTTCATAGAAATTTTAAACTCCTTTCTGTATTTAACCAGTATTCAGATATTTGTATAATAAGTACATAATGTAGATGACGATTGCAATTAATAGAATAATTAGAGTTATTTTTACTCCAGACATTTCATATTATTTTTCGTTTACAAATTCAAGAATTTAACTATTAATTCCAACCACAAAAATTGAGAGACAAATTTAGAAATACTAAACAATCATTCCACAAGTCAGCTTTGAGTAAAGAGTTGAGGAAAAGTTGGACAACTTTTTTATAGATGATTTCTCTATAAGTAGGTATGACAAGACGAAAAGAATGTAGCAGATAACGAATATGGAAATTCCTTAGCCACAATTGTTCAATATATTATAACTTAACTTGACAGATTCGAATCTTATGCTAACAAATTAATTAACTTCATCATCACTTAAGTTAATAAGTCTTGTAAATACATTTAGGAATTTCATTTAATTTTAAGGCAATTAATCTATTTAATTTTAATAATAAAATTTAATTTTAGGAACTTTCTGCATAATTTCACATAAATTTTTATTAAGTGTTTGTTACTTTTTCTCATTAAAGTGTTATTTTAATAATAATAATAAAGAGGATTTAATCAAAAACAAATATTCGTTGGTTTCAAAGATAGAAAAATTAAACCAAAATAATTAAGTTAATTTAATTTTTTATTAGATTTTGAATAAATAAACAATTTATTTTACCTTTAGTAGCCGTCAAAACGCTAAACACTACAGGAGGTAAATCTGTATCTACTAATACCATATATGTAAGTTTCTGTGATGTGAGTCCTGAGACAACTAAGCCAAAACTAGATCTGGAAACTAAATTAGACGAGAGAGATAAAGCTGTTGAGCTTGAAGATGTAGCTTAAGAAGTAGATTCAGCTTAATTTCCTATTTAGATGACTTGCTCTTGGCTAATGGAAGAATTAAATTCGAGTGCGCTCTTTATACATTTACCTTTACTTAAAACAGCATCTGGATAGCAGCTATCACATTCTAACTCTGATGATCCGCTACACTCTGAGCATAATTCATGACATGGCTAGCAAACTTTTAGTTTTTCTTGTTTATTGCAAAACACATGTTTAGGTTTTTTATCTTGGCACTTATTTTCGTAAAAGTAAGAATCCTCCAGACAATCAATGCATGTATTCAAATCGCTTTAGCACGTGTAGCAAGCCAAGTTAGTACATTTCTAACATTCATTTGTCTTTGAATTACAATAAGCATTTTCAGGCATCTTTGACAAGCATTATCCATCGTAAGTGTATTCACTCTTCTTGCAACCCTTTTCTTGTTAAGTATCATTTCCCTTTTCTTAGCAAACGTTATTTTTGTCGCAGAAGATATTTTTAGGCAAGGCAGCTTATACTAAACAATCATTTTTATAAAGATATTTATATTATCTATCTTGATAGCATTTTTCACAAATACCTCCATTTTTAGGGCAAATTTAACAATTTTTGGTTATACAATCTTAGCAATTTTTATCTTAGCAAAATCCTTCAATTGGTTTATCTTTTAAGCATTAAGCAGATTTTGCTTTAGTGTAAAGATAGTTGGTAGGATCTTTGCAAGTAAGGCAATAATCTTTATCATCTATGCAAGTAGCGCAAGTATCATTACATTAATTACACACCCTTTTATTATTACAAAAGAAATTATTTGGAACTTAACTTTTAATTATGCATGATGGAGTTCCATTGTTTAATAAATAAAATTCATTTGAGCATTAAGTACAAGAGTTTATATCATCTTGACAGTTATCACAATTTTCTATATTACATTTTTAGCATATTTTTGTATTTTTATCACAAAAAGCTCCTGATGGTATTTGGTTGTAGCAATTTTCTTAAAATAAATAATAATTTTCTTGGCAATTTTAGCAGCCATTTAAATTTGATAAACAATTCTTGCATTATTTATTTGTACAATCTTAACACAAGAATTTTTCATTACAGTAAGTATTTTATGGTTAATCTTGATAACATTTTTGATTGAATAAAAATTCTTTTGTATTATTACAACCTGTGCAATTATCTTTATTATCCTTACAAGAACTGCATTCATCTGAACATTAAAGGCATACATTATTAAGATCACAAAAGAAATTTTTAGGAATCTAGCTTTTTTCTACACATGTTGGAGTAGCAACATTTAATAATAAATAAGGGTCATTGCATTACGTGCAAATATTTTTACTATCACAAGTCTTACAATTTAATGGACATGTAGTGTCAGTGCATACATTATTTGAATCACATGATGTGTTAGCAGGTTTACTTGAGTAGCATTTATTTTAATATATATATGGAAATGAGGAATTACATTTAGTACAAACATTCTTATCTGAACTACAAGTTTCGCAATTTTAATCTGAGCATTTCTCACACTTTTTGGTATTATCATCACAAAATGCGCCTTTTACTGGTTTTTATGATGAGCAATTATTATCAAATAAATAATCATTAGTTTTGCAGGTGTCGCATTTAGCTAAATCTAAAGAGCAAGTCAAGCAAGTCTTGTTAGTACAAGATGTGCACTCTAGATTAATATCACAATACGTATTTTCTGGCTATTTATCAAAGCATTCTAAAGATAAATATATTTTAATGAGCTTTAAATAAATAATTAGTATAAAAAATGTATTCATTAATTAATATTTGCTTCTTTTATTTTATAATTTAGTTTGATTAAATTTTTTTCTTGATTTAATCTCTCAAATTTTTTTAAGTATGTAAGCAAATCTCCTTTACTATTGATGCTAATATTAAAAATAAACTTATTTTCTTCTAGGCTAAGTTAGATTGATTTTAGAAAGGATAAAAGCTCTTTTACATTATTACAAGTTATTTAAAATTATCAAGCAAGATAAGATAAAATCTGTCGAACCTAACTTGATAAAAAATTATCAATGACTATTATAAGATCTTGCTAAAGATTTGAATTGTAGATATTTATCAATCGTTGGTATTTTTTTCTTTAGCCCAAATATTTTTATATTAATTAATTTCTTTCTGAATTAAAAATATTTTATTTTCTAAAATTAATTTAGAATCAATTAAAAGTGACAAAGTTTATAAATAAAATTAATTTACTGCGATTCATTCAAATTTATGTTATGTATTTATTTTATGGCTATTTTTTTAACTAATAAATAAATAAATTTCTATTTATTATTTTCTTATTATTTCTTTCACAAAATTTTAGATACTTTGCTTTTCTCTCAATTCAATCAATCTCTTTATTTTAAATGATTTCTTGATAAGAAAATTTATCAATTCCATCTTTTAATTAATTTAATCAACAAACAAAATAATTTTTTATTAATTTATACAAGATGAACACTTTTGTTTAAATATTAATTGATGCGCTTTTAGCCATACAAAAAGAATCTTTAATAAAGTATGATTTTTTTATATTTTTGTGAAACAAATTAAAAAATGAGATAAGTTTTTTAATTTATAAATTATGTTTGTATTTAGAAATAAAACAACAATTAAGCATTTATTTTTATTATTTTTTTTATCAAAATAGATAAACTATTTTATTTATGGTTAAATTTTAAAATAGCTATAAAAACAATTTTCGAAAATATTTAATTTTAAAATAAAGTTCAGTTATTTAATTTAGATGAAGTCTTAAGCATAAAAATGAAATAAAACATTTCTCACAAGTTTAAAATATATTTTTATGAAAGAAATTAAAAAATGAGATTTGCTTTTTAATTTATAAATTAAATTCGTATTTGATCAAAAGCATTTATTCAAGGAAGTATCGAAAGTATATCTTGATTCACTGAAAGAATATTATTAACAATTCAATGTAGACATACAACAACAATTAAGGATTTATTTTTATTAGTTTTTGATCAAAATAGAAAAATTATTTTATTTATGATTTAATTTTTAAAAAGCTAATAAAACAATTTTTGAACACAAACTTTTAAATTTAAAACAAAGTTTGTTCAGTTATTTATTTAGATTAAAATTTAAGAATAAAAAATGAAATAAAATATTTCTTTCAATTTTAAAATATATTTTTTTAATTTATTTTTCTTAAAAATCTTAAACTATTTTTCTTATTAAAATCTTATAAAATAATTATTTTTTGATATAATCTTTAATGATAATTTACTGAATTGGTTGCATATTCGAATAGATTGGTTGGATCCAATAAAAAAAACAACTTATTAAGACATCAATATTTTAAAAGGATTGATTCATTATACAATGTAAATAAATAGCATTGTATTTTAATTAATCTCTATCTCTCTACTGACTGACTGAATAGCATAGAAACTTAATTATAAATTTAGGATTCTTTAATTGATAACATATTATATTTAAAGCAAGATACATTATAACAAGAGTTTAAGCCATATATTTGATAAATGAATTTACCATAGGTAAAAATTTAGACTAAATCTACTTTTATTTTTAAATGAAGTCCTTAGTGTTGGTTTATGCCCAATAAATAAGCTTGAATTTCAAACTAAATACTTGAAACATTTTTAAAGAATGAGGCGATTACATATTGATAAATCTATCTTATTAATTATTAATAGATTGGAAGAAAGGTCAATATCCAAAATCTTTTGGAGATGGACAAAAATATAGATGTACCAGAAAATGAAAAAGTTAGATAAGTAAGCATTTATATTATTTCTTAGCATCATAAATTTAGCAAAAATTAACTCTTTATGTCCATTTAAAAAAAATAATTATGCTAATAAATTTAGAGGAATCCAAAGAATTTGCAATCAAAATAAATGACAGAAATATTAGGAGGAAGATTGCTTGAATCTTCGCAAAGCACAACAAATGTGAGACGTCCTGGAAGTCGTCCAGATACTGGTTCCAAGCAAAAGATTTTATTGAATAATCAAAAATAGTTGTAGATAAATTAACAATTTTCTCAGCCACAATTAGGCGAATAGAATAATGAAACGAATTTTTTCAATCCAAGAAGCAACAATCTTGGAAGTAAAAACGATTAAGGAGAGGCAGATGCTCAATAACAAATAAGTTAAAATGAAACTCCAAATTAAGTAGAAGCAAGAAGATTTTCATAAAAATAGGATTTGCTATATAAAAATAAGACATTTTAACCTTCTCTAGCAAGTTATAATCCAAACATAGATAGGATGATTAGTATGTATGAATCGCAAGATATGTAATGAATTAAAAAATTTATAATTTAAAATTAACAATAGCACTCTATACAATTCATAAAATGAATTTATATTAAAATTTTAATAATTAAACCTATGTTTTTATTTTAAATAAAAGAGAATATAAAGAAAAACTTAATAACACAGAGAGGGTTGTAACAATGTTGATTGAACAACTAAACAATGTAGAAAGAAATCAATAAGGAGAATTGAGAAAATATAAGCTCTAGTTGGATAATGAAAGGGATTATAGAGTTAAATTAGAAGCTAATTTAAGATTTATTCAAGACCAAGTATTTGTTAATTTGTTTTTAAAATAAATAAATAAAAATAAAAATGATAATTTTCATTCACAAAGTAAAATTATTTACAATTTTTTAACAAATTAATGAAAAGTACAATCAACTTAATCATGATCTCTAAACGAGAGTCGAAGTTCTCGATACAAAATTGCAAAGAGATGACAGAAATAAGAATGAAATGAGGGAAAAAGTAATAAAGAATTATTTATTTTTTTTGATAATTCATATTGATTCATTCAATCATTAATTTATTCATTTTAATTTCTTATTATTTTATTCTAAAAAAAGCTTATTCTCACTGAACAAAATTAGAAAGAAATATTATTCTTTATCAGAAACATGCAAAAATCAGTAAATTTAACTTTATGGAATTGAGGAATATCTTAACAACTTAGTTATTATTTAGGAAACTACTGAAATTTTATAATTAAGAGGCATAATGCAAGAAAAAATGACTGAAGAGTAATCTCTTCTTCAAAAGGAAAGGGAAAAAAGCAAGGCTCTTTTCATGGAAGTAGTTAGACTTGGTGAAACATAAGAAAGGTAGAATGAAGTGTTCAATAATCTTTAAGGATAGTTCGAAAGTAGGATAGCTATTTTAGAAGCTCAGCTAAGTGCTGGGCAGCGCTCAGTAAACTAAATAGCCTAAAAAGGAGATCAAGGTATAAATTATATAAGCGATTGGAATGAAAAATTAGAAAGAAGAATGCAATAAACAGAAGCTAGTATCCTTAGCATCACGAAAGAGTAAAGCAAAGATAAAGATCTTTTGAGCTAGTTAGAAGCCTATCATGCTAAGATGGCTGAAGATGTCAAAGTTATTTTGAATACTCTTTAGTCAGATTATGATGTAAGATTATTTATTTGCAAATTTAATCTTAACTTTTCTAAAAAATAAGAACAAATTAGAATCAAAAGTGACTGAAATAGTAAACAGAATTGTAATGGAGCATGAAGACAGAATAAGATAACATGATGAGATGAGAACTAATATCGATATGAGAGATAGACTCAATTAAGAAAAAAGTAATTATGAAAGAGAGGAAATGAGAGAAAGATATTAAGCTTTAGATGCTTTGATGAGGACAGAGTTTTAAAGAAAAGATGAGTCTATAAAATCTTTGCAAGCAATTATGGAGAATTAAGTAAAAGGACTGCAAAATGCTCTTAAATTTGAAGAATAATCAAGAAATTAACAAGAAATTGTTTTTAGAAATGAAATACTCAAGATGTAAGAGACATTTGCAAGAGTAAGCATTTCAAATTTAAAGCTATAGAAATCATTTATTTATAATTAATAAAGGAATATGATATATTTAAGAATCAATAGTCTAACATTACTGAAAAAATAACTGAAATGATGAAGATTGAAATTTAAACTCGTTTAAGCTCTGATGTGTAATCTCAATTTATTTTATTTATTTATATATATATATATTTTTTATTAATCTATGTATTTGTTATATTAGGGATTTAAAGAATTTAACAAGTGCGATTGCAACAGATATTGTTTCAGATGTGAACAATGTTAAAGACTAAATGGAAATTTAGTATAAAAAATTACAAGATGAAATAAGAGAGACAAGATTAGAAAGTTCATAAAAATCAGAGCAGGTTAGCAGGTATGTTGATGAGGAAGTTAAGAAAGTTGTAGAGGTATTTGGTAAGAAGCATGAAAAGACTAAAAATATGTTTACAAAGTTGGCAGAGTAATTCAAAAATCACTTAATTAACACTGATAATAATAGAAAAGATGTTGAAAAGAGACTAGTGGGACTTGAAAAGGGATAAGAAGACCTAAGGACAGAGACTTACAAACTTGTAGGTGATACATAAAAGGCATTTGAAAATCGTTTGATTGAAGAAAAATTGAATATTGAACTGAATGTTCAAACAATTGCGAAGGGACTTGATGATAAAATTAATAAAGTTGAAGAAGAATCGAAAAAAGATGTTTAATTTTTAACTCAAGCTATTGAGAATTCAAGAGAAATGTTTAATAATAGAATAAATAACATGTAGAGCTCTTTAGAAGCTTTCTAAAAGTTATGTGAAGAGCAAAATGAATAAATTAATATTAAAATATAAGATATTAAAGCTGATATTAGCGACTTCAAAGTGAAAATTAATACAGCTTTAGAAGAATTGCAGTCTAATGTGATGAAAGAATTAGATGATATTTCGAAAGATTTAGAAGAACTCCAGTAAAACACATAAAAAGAGTTAGAATTATCCAAATCTCTCATTATAAATTTGCAAGACGAAGTTTAGAGATTCTCATAAGAAATTGTTCTAAAATTGAAGGAAATCATAGATCATTAACAAGACACAGAAAAGGAGTTTGTACTAAGACTAGAAGAATTAGAATAAAGTTCCATGAATTCCTTTAACCTTATAAAGACCACTCTTGATACAATTGATGTAAGATTTTTAAATTATTTATTGTTTTAATTATTTTTAAGAAGCAGAATATGTTTTACATTTAAATGACACAAATTAATTTATAACTAATTTTTTTATTTAATTAGAATGTTTACAAAGACTTGGAAACAAAGATAACAGAACTTAATGCTGAAACAGTTTTAGACAATACTCTAGCTAAAGCTGAAATGGATAATATAAAGTAATAGATTAGCGATATGTTCGAGTTGATGAACACACAACATCAAGACATGAAACTTACAAATACTCACTTTGAGTAAGAGTTCGTAAAAATATCAGAAGACATAGATTAAGTTAAAACTAACCTGTATTATGAACTTGCAGAAGCCAATGATAAAAAATTATAAAAATTACTAGAAAATATTAGAAATGAGAACTAATAGCTTTGGAAGAAGAACGTGGAATTAGTAGATTCAGATTTTAAAAATATAGGTAATTAATTAGTTTTTATTTAAAGTATAAAATTTAATATAAAAATAAATAATTTTAATAGATTAACTTAGAGATAATAAGAATAGTTTATTTACTCAGCTAAACGAAATACTTATAACTCAAGACGAATATAATAAACCTAAAATTAAATCTAAATGATGCACTTAACAAACAAAAAAATAATAAATATTTTTGTAATATCTATTAAATTTATTTGTATTTTATTAAAATCTATTAGATAAAAAGCACTGATTCATTCATTTTTTTCATATTATCAATAGATTAATTAGCAATAAATAATTACAAATATTAACTCTTTTTATACTTAAAACTTAACAATTGTATTTAATAAAATAAACAATTCAGATACTATTTTTTAATCATAGATAAATATTATAAAAATAAATATCCTAAATTAAATAAAAAAAAGATTAATTTTTATGTTTTAAATATAAAAATTTCATCAAGAATTATATTTGATTTTATATTTTTACTCAAATTATCAATCCCTTATTTATTATTTTAGATAAGCATTATTTAGAATTATAAAAATCCCTTATTTGTTATTTCATCTGCATTGATATAAGAATTTTCCTATCACCATATTTTAATTCAACAATTAGAAATTTTGATGAGCTTATTTTAATGTTATAAAATTAAGTTCAAAGTAGGAAACAAAATTTATTTGAAATTTTTTTTATTCTTTTTGTGGAATATCTTTAAATTTACAAATAAATAAAAAAATCTTGAACACCTTTTTTAAATATTTTGTTTATCAAAGTTAAATTTATAAGAAATATAAAAGATAGATTCAGTTTAAATCTCTTCATTTAATGAAAAATAATAATTCAAACATAAATTAAACCTTTTTTATAATTTTTACTTAACTAAATAATTTAAAATAACTCAATTTCTACTTTTAAACATTTAAAACGTAAATTCTTTTTAATGTACACTATAATTATATATATATATATATTAGTTTAATATGAGTTTTATTTTCTTAAAATTTATTAAATTTAATTGGTTTTTAAAAAAATAATGGTTACACAAACTTATTATGTTTTATGACAAAAAAAAATATGATATTTAAATGTAATGACGACAAAAAAAAGAATTTTAATTATTGTTTAGTTTATATTAATTATAACAAAGACATAACAGAAATTTACATTAATATTTTTAATTTATTTAGATCTAAGAATAGGCAAGCGATTAATTTGATTGTTAGAACAATTAATTATAATTTTCAAATTACTGATGTAATTAATTTGATTGGTTTACTTTTTTTATGTTGAGATTGATACCTAAAAAATAATGACTTAAAAAAATATTTTATTAAATGGAAGCTAATATTTTTAATTAATTTAGTATTATTTTATTGAAATAACTTTAATCATTTTGACCTTTAGAATCTTCTATTAAATAAGGAATCTCACCTAACTCAAAGATATACTTACTTACTACTTAACAAAAATTAATGTTATATTGAGTATCAATTATTTTTATCACTTAGATAAAACTTCTTTACAAATTCTTTATATTTTGTTAATTTTGTGCTATGGTTAGATTTTGAAAGAAAATTGTTTGAAAAGTGTAAATTTCTCAAAATTTCAAAAGTTTTTGATATTAATGATTATTAGAAACTGTGTGATTGGAAAAGTATTCATTAAGTTATGATATTTATTTGGTAGAACATTATAATTCGAGATTTGTTACTTAAGAGGAATAATCTTAAATATTTTTTTAATTGAATCTGAATTCTATTTTATAAAAAATAAAAAATGAGTTTAATCATAAGTTATTATTTAATTCTAAGCTAGGCTGATCTTATAGGGATATTGTAAAAATCTCTTTTAGCTAAGCGTTTAGGCTGGCTAGCTCATTTTAATAGGAAGGAATATTAAAAAATTGAGAAAATTATTAGAAGATTTAATAAATTATGATGTCACAATAGGATTGTTTTTTTTTAATTTTTTAATAAAGATTTAAGAGTTGTAATTGATGTTAACCTCAATTTTAAGAAAATTTATTACAGGAATTAAAAATTGATAATTGATCTCTATTTTAGAGAAAAATATACTTAAAAACAATGCAGCTCAAATGAGAATGATTAAAAAAGAAATTGAAAAATTCGATATACTTAAAAAAAGTATTAACTATTCTTACTTGATAAAAATAATATTTGCTCAAAATAATTTGATAAGAAAAAAGGCAATTAATTAATCAATCAATTAGTTTAATAAAGCAAAGAAAACCAAACAAAAAGAAATGAGCGAGTTGAAGCGTCATCCCGCTGAAATAGCAGACGGATTAAGCATGATGAGCCCCTTTCACAAGGAGAGTAAATATAGCATTTTTATAAATAATAAATAGTCCTTTAGATGGTTAGTGGCATACGATTATATTTAAAATTTAGTGATTTGCGCTTGCACTCATTTTTGATGCCTTTACTAAAAAAAAGTTTATTTATAAAAACAGTATATTAATATACTGAATTTATCAATATATCAAACAAGCAATTAAAGCCATGCATACTTTCAACAACAACAACAATTTTATCAAACTCAATTCAAATATAAAATAGTTAAGCTGGACAGCAACCAAGTTCCAGGAGGCTAGTATTTTTATCAGATAAACAATAATCCAGATATGCTCATAAGATAGAATTTTATTTCTCAAACTCCCTAGGGTTATATTATGAATTAGTAATAATAATAGTAGTAGCAATAGCTTTTTTAGCAATCATAGAATCAGCAGTCCTAAACATAGGCTCATACCATAGGAGGAAACCCCAATTAGTTCTAATAATAAGTCCTTCCAAACTCTTTCTTTTAGAATTAGTTTTAGTCGTAGTAATAGTAGCAAAATTAGCAGACATAATAACAATTTTAGGCTCCATCCTTAATGAATTTATCTTTTAAACCAATTAGCTAATAGCAACAAACTTAGTAGTAACAAAATAACATATAAATCCAACAATAAAATTAGCCTAGTCTATAGCAGTAATACTCCTAGCAAAGTAGTGATAGTTCTGAAAATATAAGTAATTTTATTTATCAATCACAAGTTAAGAGCTTGGCTTCATTTAAAAATCTGCTTTTTATTTTCAGCCACCTACTACTAAATAAATTTTCACGTTTTTTGATTATAAGAAAATTGATACTAAAACAATTAATTATGCCAATAAAATGTTTGCAAATAAAATATCTCTAAAAATATTGTTTAGAAGTGAAAATAAGAAGTAGATTTTTCCAAGTTGGAACTTAAAATTAAAAGTGCTTTACAAATAAACAAAGAAAAATAATTTATTAATATATTAGGAAAATCAGGAGAAAAAGCGCTATAGTATTTTTAAACATTTCTTTAACTCACTTAAAATATCAGCGATGCTGATTTAAATTTGGATTTTGTCAAAGATCTTTATACAATAAAGATGGATAATCTACCAACCAGCAAGGAAATGCACGATTCTTACCAAAAAATTGTATCAAAGTAATAAATAGATAATTTAATAAAGATTTTTTTAGAAATATTATGTTATTATGCAATAGCATTTAATCAGTAAAGATTAATTTCTATTAAGAATATTTATATAAAGAATTAATTATTTAAATAAATATTTAATAATTGTTAAATTATTTTAGGCAAGGATATTCTAAGTAGCAGAAGAAAAATTGGAATGATTAAGAAACAAATCTCTTAGTTTGGATCATTCTTAAGTCTTGTGTGTTTAAAAGAATTGACTTTCGTGCAATTGTAAGTTATCTATTTTAACAATAGTCTGCTTTTTTTCTTATTCAAGCTTATAAATTAAATATGTTGAAAAAAAATTCTAAGCTACATGTTAAATTCTAACTTAAATTCAATAGAGCGATGATGTGTGGGAAGATATAGCAAGTATGATGGTAGGTAGAACATCGGAACAGTGCAAATTGAAATGGTTATCAATGAGTAAGCTTAATTTACAGCAATAACCTTGGAGCGAAGAAGAAGATAATATTTTGAGGATGATAATCAAGTAAGAAGATATTTTTGATTAAATAAGTAGAAAACTAAAGCAATATTCTTATTTGTAAATTATATTAGAGAGTATGAGCAAAAGAATAAATAAAATAAATGGAGCGAAATTGCTGTTAAGCTTAACTAGCTAAGTCACAAAAATGTATTCAGATAAGGAAAGCAGTGCAGAGAAAGGTGGAACAACCATTTAGATCCTGCAATTAACAGGTAAACAAATTATTTTTATTACGCCATTAAAATTAAGTAGATCCATCATAGAATTAAAAAAACAGAAGAAATTTTAATTAAAATTTGTGGTGTTTTTTCAAAAGAAATTAAAAAAGAGATAAAATTTATCAATAATTAATTTTTTTTCTTTCTTCTTACCTTTTAATTAAAAAAATTAAAAGAGGCCCATGGAATTATGAAGAAGAATTGAAAATGTTAAAATTAGTACTAGAAAAAGGCAAGAGATGGTCAGAAATCTCCAAAAATATGAAATCGTCAAGAACCGAAAACGCTGTTAAAAACAGATACAATTCTCTCATTAAAAAAGAGAAACTGTCATCTTCCTCAAATAACTTATCAAGCATGAATGACTTAAAATCTAACAATTAAGATATCGGTGAGGGTGAAAAATAATAAATCTTATTGCTCATAGAAAAGCTTGAATCTCGTATTAAAAACGGATTCTCTCTCATAAATGCTAGCTCAAATACACTCAAGCACAACCACGATTAAATCGAAGAAGAGTAAGATGAAGATACCTAAAATTAAGACAAACAATACAATGAAGATGATGAGGATGATGATGAAGACGATGAAGACCACTAGCAGTCGCAAAGTATGTAGTCTTAAGCTCTTAATTCATACTAAATTAAAACAGAAGAAGGAAATCATTTCAATTAAGCCCAATTGCAGCAATAATCTCTATTTTCTAACAGTAAATTAAATTCAAAAACATTTTTATTTTTTTATATGACAAATATTTTTAAATTCTTAGATTTTAATTTATCTATTTAAAATAAATTTTTTTTAACAAATTAATTACTTTATTGTTGTTTAAATAATTTTAGATAGCAAGAGCTAAAATTCACCGGAAAGCATGCAACAAACAACAGTTAAGCAGAAAAATCTCCCTAAAAAGAATGTCCTATAAAGCAAGTAGGCTCTATTCTAAATGGTGGAGAGCGAAGCTAAAACTAAATCAGAGCAAACATTAAATTAATCAGACGTAGAGTCAGCTACTAAATTATCTTCATCGGCCCTTTCAAATTAAAACTCTGGTGGAATATTCAAACCAATTAACCAAGAAATTAATATCAATGGAGAGATGAACCTTTTTGGCTTTAATATTTAAAGTAAATCTAATGAATCAGTTTAAAATAATAAATTGAAACACAAATTTATTTTATTTTAATATTTTTGAATTAATTTTATTTAAAATTTAAAAAAAAAGATAACAACAACAACAACAATAACAACTTGAAGAGCTAAATAAATGAAGAAACCATTTCAGAAAATAATTCTCCTAATATGAATGGAAAAATTTTAATCTAATAATAGTAAGCTTTTCCTGGGTTTATGGGAATAAATAGTAAACCAGGAAGTAAAAGAGTCTCACTCAACAATCCTGGAGCCATTTTTATGGAATAAGTTAAACTGCCTTCCACTCCTTTACTTTCTGGATTCAATCATTATGATTTGAAATCCTAAGTGCAATAGAATGAAGTTTTCATTAAATCTGTGACAAAAAAAAACTTAAAGAAAGAAGAATTTGAAGAGGAAATATCAAAAAGCCAACTAGTCTATGTCGATAAAAATACAAAAGAAATTTTTGTGATTAATCCAGCATTTATTTAACATAAAATTTAAGAAGATTTTACAAAAAACATATAATTGCTAAACAGCTTCTTACAAAACTAAGAATCAATTAGCACTCCCTAACAACATGGTGTGAATATTTCTTATGCAGCTAATCCAAACACAGTTTAAGGATCTGCTGCAAGTATTTCTATGTTCTTAAATACTCCTCCTCTTCAAGCTTAAAGTGTAAACCAATTAGCAAATTGTAGCTAGTTGGGACAAATTGTACCTGGTGAATAAACCCCAACCATATTCTAATATTATAACAATCTGCATCCTACCATATCAAACTCTAACCTTGGCAATAACTCTCCTAGCGTATTCTTTATGCAGTACTCAAATAATAACACACCAAACTAACTAGGACTAGCTTAGATAACACCATAAAACAATATGCATCAATAGAGAATGATCAACCAAATGCCCCTTCATCAAATAATGCATTCTCACAATATACAAAACTCTCCCAACAGCTCCGAGTTCGTAAAAAACAATAACAATACTAATGTACTTCAAACTGCTGCTATGCTTAATAAGCAACTTATTCATTAAGATGTATAATAATTTAGTGGAAATACCAATAACCTTATAAATACTAATTAAATTTAATGAAAAAAAAAAATACTCACATTCAATCAATGATTCAAAACTACAAAATAAATAAAATAAAGTTATTAACATCTATCTATCTATCTACCAACCAACCAACAACCAATCAATAAATCCTTCCTTTCTACTATTTTTAATAAATTACCTAAAAACAAATCCAACCAAAAAAAATAATCTTATAGTTAACTATTATTTAATTATAAAAATAAAAATATTTATCGCTAAATCCGCCTATTGTTTCATTCTATAATCCAACTATTATCTCAGCAAATTCCTTTCTACTAAAGAATAAAATCCTATAGCATCTATTTTAATTTAAGATTCGAAATATTTTAAGAAAATATGTTTTATTTAATTATTGGAAAATTAAAGAAAAGAGTATTCAATTATTAAAGTGAAAACAAACTTTAAAATAAATCCCTCTTACACTACATACTTCTTGATTTTCAATAGACTCAAAAATTGGAAAGAGAGAAACAAATGTTTGATATCAAATACACTCAATTATATACAATCAATCAATAAATAAATAAAGATAAAATGAAAAAATAGTCGATTTGATCAGTTATACTCCTTTTTTATTTCCAATTAATTATGTTTTAAGATTTACTAAATTTATCTTTTATTATATGTGAATCTTGGTTAAGTCTTTATTAGTTTAATATCTCTAATAACTAATTATACCACATTTAAAAATATATTGCTTTGGTAATTTTTTGATATTCCTTTTTTCTAAGAACAGATAAATATTTATTTTCACCTAACTTATGCTTAAGTCTTATATATAATTTTATATTTAAATTGTTTGAAAATTATTCATTGACTACTTATTAAATAAAGCTTAGGTTACTAAAAATTAATTAATTAGTTTTAATTTTTTACTATAATCATACCTTATCTTATTTATGTATTTTGTATCTTTTTAATTTACTCAATTCGAATATAATTTAAATGTTGTTAAATTCATTTTCTTAGTTCTATAGATTATTCATTCTTTTTATGATATTTTATAAAATTTTTCATATTCTCCTTAAATTATTATCAAATATATTAAATTAATTCTGTTGATATTCTGTATTTATATTTTTTAAAAACTTAAAATTAATCGGTATTCGTTAGTGTGAAAAAATTATCTTATTTTATTTATCACATGTATGCTATTTATTAAAGTAGATTACTTAGAATTTATTCCTCAAGACTGTCAAGAAAATAATGATAAATTTATAAATAAATATATTCCTTAATAATTATCATAATGATATCCAATTCCTTTTAAATAACTTTTTTGATTAAGTAAAATAATTAAGAAGATCATAAAAAATAATAACAGACAGACTCTAGCTAATAAAAGTTAGATACATTTTTTTTCAAAAATATTTTTTATATTCTTAATATTTACTATATTTTTTTCAAATATGACTAAATGACTATTTCTAATTCCTACTATATTTTTAAGTATATATTTTAAATACTATGAATGTTAAATTAATTATCTCTTCATAAGTAAAAGCAAATTTATAAATACATATTTGAAAATTAATTATTATATTTTACTTGTTCTTTTTATCTATTTATAATTAATTAAATTCCACAAATTGCTATTAGAAATTTTTGAAAATAAAAATAAATGATGTAATAGATTATATACTAGATAGAAGTAGAAGAAGTAATTATTTATTTTTTTATTAATATCCTTTAAATTTACATATATTAATAAAAAAAGTTTTTAAGCTCTTCACTTTTATCTCATTAAGTTCTCCATATTAATATGAAGTATATTTAATTTATAAATATTATTTTTATTATTATTAATATTTTTTGTCTATTTAGCATTCAATTTATTTAAAAAATAATTTTTCTAAAAGAAATTCTATTCATTCATTCATTCATTATTCATTGATTTTTATTAAAACAAAAATTTTTTTGAAACTTTAACTTAATTTTAATTTCAATTTATTATTATTTATTATTCATTTTTTATTATTAAAAATATTTTTTCTTCATTTTTTGCTATTAGCATTTACATTTGATAAAAAAAGTTTATTTGTTTTAGATTGAAATATTTTTAATTATAAAAAAATTTTATCTAAAACATTAAAGCACTTTTAAATTATTTGATTTATTTTCTTTTTATTTTGCTTGCTTATTTTTCTTCTTTCTTTGTTGATTTAATTCATCATTTTATTTTCAATTTTTGCTTTTATTATTAATTGATCTTATAATATCTTATTTTTTCTTCATTTTTTTCTTCTAATTAACTATTAAATTATATATTATTTCTTCAATATTAAAAAGTTACCATTAAATTGGTGATGTAGGTGCAACAAAATTAAGTTCTGCATTAGCAAATTGCATTAATCTCTCAGATTTGACACTCCACCTTTAGTAAAAACAGTTTATTTGTTTTGGATTGTGATATTTTTAAATATAAAACCAATTTAAAATAATAAAGCACTTTTTTAATTTTCTTTTTGTTTTTATTGTGCTTACTTTTTTTATTCTTTATTTGTTAATTTAACTCATCATTTTGTTTTAAACTTTTGCTTTTATTTTTAATTAATCTTATTATTTCATATTTTTTCCTTCTAATTAACTATTTAATTATATATATAATACCCTAGGGTACTGCCTTTTTCAAAACTACATACACGAACAATAATTGAATATTTTAATTTTATTTATTTATTTAGTAGTTTTTTATTTCTTTCAAGCAAATTTAATCACAAAAAACAATGGTTTCCTATTCTTTCAAATTTGACACTTAGTCTTGAGTAAAAACAGTTTATTTATTTAGGATGGATTGTGATATTTTTAAATAAAAAAACAAATATAAAACAATAAAGTTCTTTTTTCTTTTTCTTTTTATTGTGCTTGCATTTTTTTTCTTTCATTGTTAATTTAACTCATCATTTTATTTTCAATTTTTGCTTTTATTATTAATTAATTAATCTTATTATTACATCTAATTAACTATTTAATTAATTATTTTTTCTTCAATATTTAAAAAGTAACAATAAAATTGGGCCAATTGGTGCATCAAGTTTAGGTTTTGCTTTAGCAAACTGCATTAATCTCTCAAATTTGACACTTAGTCTTTAGTAAAAACAGTTTATTTATTTAGGATTGTGATATTTTTAAATCTAAAAACTAATTTAAAACAAAAAAGCTCTTTTTCCCTTTCTTCTTTATTTGTTAATTTAACTCATAATTTTATTTTCAACTTTTGCTTTTATTTTTAATTAATTAATCTTATTATTTCATATTTTTTCCTTCTAATTAACTATTTAATTAATTATTTTTTCTTCAATATTTAAAAAGTAACAATTAAATTGGGCCAATTGGTGCATCAAACTTAGGTTCTGGTTTAGCAAATTGCATTAATCTCTCAAATTTGACACTTGACCTTGAGTAAAAACAGTTTATTTATGTAGGATTGTGATATTTTTAAATAAAAAAACTAATTTAAGTAATAAAACTCTTTTTCATTTTCTTTTTATTGTGCTTGTTTTTTCTTCTTTTTTCTTTGTTATTTTAACTCTTCAATTTATTTTAAAATTTTGCTTTTATTATTAATTAATTATTCTTATTATTTCATATTTTTTCTTCATTTTTCTCTTTAAATTAACTATTTAATTATATATTTTTCTTCAATATTTAAAAAGTAGCAATTTAATTGGTGCAATAGGTGCGTCAGGCTTAGGTTCTGCTTTAGCAAATTACATTAATCTCTCAAATTTGACACTTAACCTTAAGTAAAAACAGTTTATTTGTTTTAGATTATGATATTTTTAATTGTAATAACTAATTTAAAGCAATAAACCTCTTTTTTCATTTTCTTTTTATTTTTATTATGCTTGTTTTTTTCTTCTTTCTTTGTAAATTAAACTCATCGTTTTATTTTAAACTTTTGCTTTTATTATTAATTAATCTTATTATTTCATATTTTTTCTTCATTTTAACTTCTAATTAACTATTTAATTATATATTTTTTCTTCAATATTTAAAAAGTAAGAATGAAATTGGTGCAAAGGGTGCATAAGGCTTAAGTTCTGGTTTATCAAATTGCATTAATCTCTCAAATTTGACACTTAACCTTGAGCAAAACAGTTTATTTATTTAGGATCGTGATATTTTTAAATAAAAAAACTAATTTAAAACAATAAAGCACTTATTTCTTTTTCTTTTTATCGTGCTTGCTTTTTTTTCTTCTTTCTTTGTTAATTCAACTCATCCTATTATTTTCAACTTTTGCTTTCAATATTAATTAATCTTATTATTTGATATTTTTCTTCGAATTAACTATTTAATAATATATTTTATCTACAATATTTAAAAAGTATCAATGAAATTGGATATTTAGGTGCATCATACCTTGGTTCTGCTTTAGCAAATTGCATTAATCTCTCAAATTTGGCACTCCACCTTTTGTAAAAATAGTTTATTTATTTAGGATTGTGATATTTTTAAATATAAAAACTAATTTAAAACAAAAATCTCTTTTTTCTTTTTCATTTTCTTTTTATTTTACATCTTTTTTCTTCTTCTTTATTTGTTAATTTAACTCATCATTTTATTTTAAACATTTGCTTTATTATTAATTAATCTTATTATTTCTTATTTTTTTCATTTTTTCCTTCTAATTCACTATTAAATTATATATTTTTTCTTCAATATTTAAAAAGTAAAAATAAAATTGGTGCAATCGGTGCATTAGACTTAGGTTCTGCTTTGGCAAATTGCATTAATCTTTCAAATTTGACACTTAACCTTGAGTAAAAACAGTTTATTTGTTTTGAATAGTGTTATTTTTAATTATATAAAAACTAATTTAAAACAATAAAGCTCTTTTTTTAAACTTTTTCATTTTTTTTTTTGTACTTCTTTTTTCTTCTTCTTTATTTGTTAATTTAACTCATCATTTTATTTTCAACTTTTGCTTTTATTTTTAATTAATTAATCTTATTATTTCTTATTTTTTTCTTCATTTTTTCCTTCTAATTAACTATTTAGTGATATATCTTTCTTCAATATTTAAAAAGTAAAAATTAAATTGGTACAACAGGTGCATCAGACTTAGGTTCTGCTTTAGCAAATTGCATTAATCTCTCAAATTTGAAACTTAATCTTGGGTAAAAACAGTTTATTTATTGAGGATTGTGATATTTTTAAATATAAAAATTAATTTAAAACAAAAGCTCTTTTTGCTTTTTCATTTTCTTTTTATTGTGCTTGCTTTTTTTCCTTCTTTATTTGGTTAATTCAACTCATAATTTTATTTTAATTTTTGCTTTTATTATTAATTAATCTTATTATTTCATATTTTTTCTTCATTTTTTCCATTAAATTAAATATTTAATTATATTTTTTCTTCAATATTTAAAAAGTAGAAATTAAATTGGTGCAATAGGTGCATCAGAATTAGGTTTTGCTTTAACAAATTGCATTAATCTCTCAAAGTTGACACTTTAGCTTAGGTAAAAACAGTTTATTTGTTTTGAATAGTGATATTTATAATTATAAAAACTAATTTTAAACAATAATGCTCCTTGATTTATTTGTTTGATTTTATTTTATTAATTTTTTTATCTTTTTTTTTAGAATAATATTATTATTTATTAATAAAAGAAATAATTTTAATTTAAAAGTTTATTTTATTTAATATTTATTTAAAATTTACATAAATTTATTATAAAAGTTTTAACTAAATGGATGAATCATAAAAATTCAAAGCTATAAGCAAGTGCCTTAAATCAAAAAGATTAGTTGTCTTTGAAAAATATTTCTGAGATAATAAACAAGTGGCAAAAAAATGATGAATAAATAAATATTAAATGTTATAATTAAATATTATATGTTTTATTTAATAATATTTTGAAAATATTTTTTTAACCTAAAATATAGGTTGATAGATAGATAGATTTTATTATTGTTTTATATTTATTAATAAATAATTGATTTTAAAGTAGAAATTTTTAAAAATATAAACAATATTTGATTTATTAAGAAGAAGGAATAGATCAAATTTAATAATAATAAGTTTTATTTATCCAAATAAACTAATAAATGATTTTATTTATTTATTACTTTGTAATATTTAAAGAAAGCTAGAATATTCGTTTGGTCTGACTAAAAATCCAATCATTACATAATATTTTTAATAATATTTTAAATATTTTAAAAATATTCTTAGTTAAAAAGTTTTTGGTTATCATATTCTTGTAAGTTAATATTAATGAGTTTAAAATTAAATAAAAATGTTTTTGAAATTGTTATTGTTAGTTCTAAGCCATTTTTTTTTAATTCTTTATTTATTTATTTATGATAAATTTTGGTGAATTTTGACAAAAATAATAAATATGTCATCAAAAATAAATAAGATCAACAAATATAAAGAATTATCTAATCACTTCTTTTTTTTTGCTTAGGGACCTAATATTGTTTAGTTTATTTTATAATTAAAAAATTTTATTGTTGTTTTTTGCATAAATTTAAATAATAATTGAGAGAGAGCTAATGTTGAATATAATAAATTAAACGAGATTGATTTATACAGATATATAATAATAATACATAATTTCAATAATAATAATTTTATAAATATACAAAAGAATGATTTAAATAATAAATCAATAAGAGATTTAAGCATCATCTTATTTAATTCAATCCCTTTTGATTCTCTCTCTCTTTCTTTCTTGAATAATACTAATACTTATAAGTCTTTCTTAAATATTTATTCAATTATTTATTCTGCTTGAATTTCCTATGAATCTTGGTTTAAGACTACTACCAGATGCTCCTGGTCCAAAGAACTATTCTCTATCTTTCTACTCATAGCCTTATTTATTAAAGAGAGGAGTTAATTAAATTATTTTTATATTAAAAATTTATTGAGATTTTTGTAAAGTAAACAAACTTCTGACTTAAAAATAAAAAATATTATTCTTATCAAGTATTTTTAGTCAGATTTTTGGTACAGATTAAATTGAAAGATCAGACAGATAGAATAAAAATTTGAAATATACTTAATATATATTTGTGGATTATCTTAACAAAGACTATCAGAATAAGAAGGATGAGTCCCTCAACTATGGCTTGAATCATATACAAATCCTCAACGTAAATAGATCTGCAGTAACAGTCCTGCAAGGTAGCATCTGATATGTAATGGTTCATAGTATCATACATTAAAATATATATAACGATTCTAGAAATAAACGTGATTATAAGAAGGATGAAAAAGATAAATATTTTTTTTGATTGCTTAGAGCGAATTAAATTTGCGCCAATAATACTTATGAGAACCCAAAAGCCATTAGCCAGCATATAATAAATCATAATTCTTGAATAGTCAGAGCATTTTCCTTCATAGTAGAAAACATAATAGAATTATTTTACAGACTCATAAGTTAAAATAAACTTTTTAATAAAAAAATTGTTATTTTTTAAATGCATTTTATTTTCTTTTAAATTGCAAAATTTTTAACAACTAATTCTGTATGAAATGCAGCATTTAGTGAGTAGCTAACTTCAAAAAATTGCTTATAATTTGTGATCGATTATGATAAAAATAATTACTGAAATGAACCAGTTGCATGCCTATGTAAAACTAACCTTAGACTCAACACTCTAATCAAAATGAGAGTCGTTTTCAGGAATCAGAAATTCCTCCTTTTTACCCCTAATAATGAAGGGTTTTCTAATTAAAGATGATGAAGATCCATCCATTTCTGCTAAGTAAGTAAGTAAGTATATTTAATTTTGATTTTCTTATATTGATCTACTAAAATATTATGAAAACTAACTAACTATCTATCTATCTTTTTTGTAGAGATTTTATAAATAACAAATAATTTATTTATTTATTATTATTATCATTACAAATTAATTTCGCTGATTCTTGAATAAGTAGCGATTAATCAATTTATTTAATTTATTGCTTTAAGATAATTAATTCAATTAAATTTCTATCAAGTGACAAATCATAAAAATAAATAAACAAATAAACAAATAAATACTTTTCCATAATCAATAAAAACTTTATCAAGTTTGTTTTTGAAATTTATTTGATTGTTTTTACTTATTTTTTATAC
This sequence comes from Tetrahymena thermophila SB210, assembly GCF_000189635.1. Classification (NCBI taxonomy): domain Eukaryota; phylum Ciliophora; class Oligohymenophorea; order Hymenostomatida; family Tetrahymenidae; genus Tetrahymena; species Tetrahymena thermophila. The sequence continues at coordinate 254,263 of NW_002476438.1, read as the reverse complement.
TAATGAATAAATAATCGATCATTTAATAATAATATTAAATTTGAATTTAAGATAGATAAATCTTTTTTATTTTGTTTTAAATCAAAACAAATTAGTTATGAACAGTCATATATTCACTCATGCATACTTCCTAATTAAATAGAAATAGCAGAATTATTTTCTAAGCAACTTTGCAAATCAAATTTATTTTTCTATTCTATTTAAAATTAAAGAAAATATAAATTGCATTTTATCGTAATCTATTAGATAGAATTTTATTTTCTATCAATTCCTTTCTACTTTTATCTACCTACCTACATTTTTTACAATTTTTCTACCTAAAAGTTTTTGTTTATATATTTGGTTTTGCATTAAATCGTAATCATATTAAGGATTTATTTCTCACAATTTAGATTTTTATCTGCAACAAATAGTTTGATTTAAAACATAATTTTAGCATCTATCAAAAAAATCTTTTTTGCAAAAATCCTATCAAATTTATAGTATTAACTGATAAATTTTTTGCTTTTCTTAAAAAGTATTTGTTTTTAATTAAATATTTTGCAAATTTATACTCAAACTGTCTTTTTTTGAAAATAATCTAAAAAAATATTTAAGAAAGTAATTAAAATGCAATGAAAACTCAACAAGTTTTTATTTATTTTGATACTTAATTTTAGTAATTTAAACATTTAAATTTAAAATTTCTTTAGCAATAAGATAATTTATAAAACCAAATATTTCAAAAAATAAATTAAATTGGTAAAGCTATTTAATTTATTTAACACTAGTATTTATTCAAAAAAGAATTTAATTTAATCTAAATATTATTAATAATAAAGTATATCTTTCTTTCTATCTGTATGTATAAAATAGATAAAATAAAAAATACTTATTTTAATATTAAATAATATTTTTATTTCATTTTAAATTATAGTTTTTTTATTTAAATTGTAAGCTATATTCTATAAATATTTGAAAATTAAAAGAATCTAATCTATAGATAAGATTTAGTAGAGAGGCATACATATTTTATGAATATAAATTTAGATTTTTATATAAAAGATTCTACTATTAATAAAAGACAAAAGTAAATAATTATCTTTATAAAAAATATATTATTTAAATTAAAATTATAAAAATTAATTTTATTTAATTTGAATAAAGTAAAAAATATTATTAAAATAATAACATTAATAAAATAATTATTATTATTTATAAAAATAATTAAAAATTATAAAAAAAGATTCATTCTATTGTTAAATAACTTAAGAAGTTTGTTTTTTGAATTTTTGAATAATTGATAAATCTAAAATAGAATTGTAAAAAAATTAATGAAAAAAAATTAATTTAAAAATAGATTTATACTTAGAATAATTATTGAAAATTTTATTCAAATAAAAACACAATTAATTTTTAAATTATTTTTAAAAATTAAATTTTAAATAATTTGAAATTATTGTAAGTAAAATTAGATTCAATTTATAAATATTTTAGGCTACATCCTAAAAAATTTAATACAAAATGAAGAGGTTTGTAAAATTTAGAATATAAATATTCAAGTAATAAAAACTGTAATGAAAAGTAATAAAGATGAATGAACATATCAAAAAATATATCAATTTATTTAAAAAAATAATTTAAATGTTACTCTTATTCAAATCAATTCATGGTGCTATCAAGCAAGCAAGTAGGCAAACAAGATATAGAGATGTATAAAAAATAAAGATATATTTTTTTAAAAGAAGGAGAATTTTTAAATTTTTGTATTTGAGATAAAAAGGAGGAAAAAAAAAATAATTAAAATATAAAGTAGGAATCTCACTCATCCAATCGATATAAACACTTTATAAATGAGTGCTAAATTGATTAGTTGAAAAATTTTAAATGAATAGATAGATATAACTCATTCAATTGTTCTTTCATTTGTGTTTTTTTTTTTTTGTGATTCGATTTTATTTTAAAAGAAAACGTCCTATTGAATCTTTGCATTCATTGCTTAAATGAACATATATATATACATACATATTGATAGATAAATTGGTAAATAGATATGCTTTCAAAAAGATTATTTATAGTCAAGCACTCAATCAATAATTAATAATTGAAATATTCCTCAAAATTTCTTATTTCCTCATCTATATCTATTTATCTGTCTTCTTAGTTTCCTATTTTAATTAATCAATCAATCAATTAGTCTAACAATTTCTGGATAAATAAAAATGTCAAACTTAATCAAAAAAAGAAAGGTGTTCAGTTCAGAAAGTGAATCAGAAGAAGAGGAGTAGCTGCAAACTAGAAAGACTATTAAACAAACTACTGGCTCGGAGCCAACTTTAGTCAAGAAGCTTAAAAAATCTAGCGAAGATCTTGATGATTTTGAGAAAAAGATTGAAGTAGTTAATTAAATCAATGCAATCAAGAAAGATAGCTTGATGAAATTCTTAGAAGAAGAAGATCAAAAGCTCTCTACCAAGAAAAGACAGTTAAAGACCATTTCTTAGCAGGAGGCTTAAGATATCTAAGAAGTCTTAAAGAAAGAAGAAGACGATTTTGATGAAAACATTGAAAATAATGTCAAGCTAGAAGAAGAAGAATAAGGCGATGATGAATAAAGTGATCTTGAGGATTCTGATAATGAAAATATCAAAGAAAATGTTAAAGTGAGACGCCTGCGTAATCAAAGTTATGATCAAGACTCAACAAACGATAATAAAGAAAATAGTTTCGATGGACTTTATTCCTTTAAGGATGATGATGATTTTTACATCTAAGCCAATAAAAATCGCTAACAAGAATCATAGTAAGAAAAAGATATCATTAAACTTGTTTAACAGAGAAATGGAAAGATAATCAGTAGATCCAGAGGCTATATTTTTACAGTGATATGCTTTAAAAATCACGTTTTTGATGCAGATAGCGAAAATATCATCAAAAAGTGGTGTCCTTAATGCAATATTCTTCATCAAGAATTCGCTTAATATGCTTTATCTCAATAGGGAGAACTTGAAAGCCAATTCTTTTAGCCAAAGTTAAATTTCCGCTGCAAATTTTATCATAGGTGGACTACATCTGAAGCTAACTGCATTAAGTAAAAAGTGTGGTGTCCCAAATGTCCTGAAGTATTGAATCTTATGATCAATCATCATCACAGAGGATCCGTAAACGATTAAGAAAGAATAGAGTAAATTTTTGAGTAAGCAGAAGTAATTGCTGATGGATACTAAGTCACCAATCCCTAACAAGAAATAGCTTTTGATCTTCTAAAAGATATTTATTTCATCATCCTTGTTCCCTTACCGATTTATTCTAGATATCTTTAACGTTTTAAACTAGAAGAATAAGCTATTGAGTTCAAAAAGAAATTAGCTCTGATGCACCCAGACAACAACTCTCATCCATTAGCAGAGAAAGTAACAGAAAAGCTCTATCAAATGTTTGAGCATCTGCTTGAGTCCTCTGAAGATGAAGAGAGTGATCAAAAAAGTGAAAAAAAATAATCCAACAAATAATGAAAATAAAAATAATTATTTAAATTATATCACAAAAACAAGGAGGAATAGAATAAAAATAAAATAAATAAAATAGAGTAGTTATATAAAAATAATCAATTCCTTCTTTATAATATATATACAAATTTAACCTATAATTTAAAAACCCTTAACATTTCCCTGTATTAATTAATTAATAATCTATCAGCTGAAAAATTGAGTCTCTTAAAATAACATCTCTCTCTAAATGTTCGTTCTACTTATCTGTCTATCAGGTATTCTATCATCAAGAGATTCACTGATTTTGGAAGAGAAAAGCTGTTTGGCAATGATTATAAGCAACTAAAAACTACAAGATAGAGTCACGTTTGTTGTAATTATTCTAAACTATATTCCTTCCTTCATACAAGTTCAAATACCATTAGAAATTAACACAAAACAAACAATACATACACACAGACATACATACATACAAATAAACAACTTGCACTCAAGCAAAATCATCTTCTTCATTAATTCATTCATTCATTAATTTATCTATTTATTCATTAATTTATTAATTGATTAATTTATCCTATTTATTTACTAAAAAAACAATTTATTTATTTGATAAATTTCCTTGAAAGAAATTTAAAGAATATCAAAAACAAATAGAGATAATTAATTAATTAATTCATTTTTTAACAAATGTCTAACCATATTTTACTCACCATTAATTAATTTTTACCTAATTTAAGGAATGTATTATAAATCCTACTATTTAAATAACAGGTGGGTTCTTCAATCAATCTGATACGAAGAGAGCTTAAAGAAAGATTCATTGAGAAATAAAAAGAATTTTAGAGAGATACTTACTTAATATAAATAAATAGGTAGAAATTAAAAACTAATCAGAAAGAAAAAATATATTTAGTTGTATGAATGACAAACAATGTAATAAACTTACTTGATTGCTTTCTAGCCTTCTTAAAATTTATTCAAAAAT